>NW_017307040.1:320757-405202 GCF_000935625.1 Nanorana parkeri
GGTTTCAATAGCCAGCCTTCTATTGGCTATTTCAAATTGCAATAGCCAATCACAGGCTGGCTATTGAAGCTACGCCCAATGAGGAGAGGAGAGGAGCGGCCCTGAGAGAGAGAAAGTTCTCTTTCAGGTCCGCTCCTCTGCTCAGTAGAAGGGTGCAATAGCCAGCCTGCTATTGCAATTTTAAATAGCCAATAGCAAGCTGCCTATTTCTCCCCATTGTTTACATTTTGCTGGCGGCCAAATAAACAAAGAATTTCGTTAGTAACTCAATAGATTTAGTTGCTAACAAAATTTTTTATAGTGTTATTCACAGAGGAGTGAAGAGTTTGGAGAAGGCAGGAGAAGTGAACAATCTAGGACAACATAGTTGAACTGGAACGTGAGCTGAATTGGAGAACTTTTCCAAATCAGCTATGTTGTCCTAGATTGTTCCCTTCTCCTGCCTTCTCCAGACTCTTCACCCTTTTGTGAATAACCCTGTTAGTGTACTGAGCACCAAGCAATTGGCAATTTTTTAATGTCCATCAAGCCATGGGGAAAAAAAAATCGAGGACATAATATGTCCTTGACTTTTTTTTGCCAGTTGCTTGAATGCCGGATAATGGGAAGTTTGCTGAACATTGTCGCAAGCGGTCAGCAAAAAATATTGGGAGATGGTTTCTGTGGGCCATTTCGGCAATCCATGATCATTGCACAAGCCGCCCTTGCAGCCTAGACTGAAAGGGGTCGACACAAGCAGTATTCCATACAGGCACTGTTTCTCACAAGACCACCTCTGCAGAAGGCCTTAGTTCCTAACCCCTCTCTTTGTTTTCAGTGTGTAACGAAGATAACCCCTGCGAGGGCCTCAGCAGACACGCCACCTTCGAGAACTTTGGCATGGCTTTCCTGACTCTGTTCCGCGTCTCGACAGGCGATAACTGGAACGGCATCATGAAGGTGAGAAACAAGTGGACACTGGTCATCAATGACCTGGGCACTGACCAGAGGCAACTAGGTAATTGGCTTTTTTAGGAGGCCAGAAGTATATGGTTATTAGGAGTGGGATAGAACTTATAGAAATACAGATTTATTTTTATTTTTTGACCATAGATACAGTTAAACACTTGATGCTGAGAGAGGCATCAACGCTGCTCTTGCTGTGACAGTCAAGTGTCACATCTCTCTGCATACGTCAGGGGCTGGGGGAGCGGGTAAAGATGGAGATGAAGCCTTAGCTGTTGACTTTAGCATTGATTAGTCAGCTTAGGAGTGCATATGAGACAGCAGATTATGATTGTACTACTATGGTGACATACTTGGGGAATGGAAAGCATCACTGTAATTAACGATGACCCTGAGATTTGGGGTGTAAACCGTCAGATGCATGTAACAATTAACAATTTGCCTCTGGTCACATCCTGATACTTCCCAGGTATTATAATAACATGAATTATTATCTGCCCAGGATACACTCCGCGAGTGCACTGGCGATGACAAGCACTGCCTAAGCTACCTGCCCATCATCTCCCCCGTCTACTTCGTCACCTTTGTCCTCATCGCTCAGTTCGTCCTGGTCAATGTCGTGGTGGCTGTGCTGATGAAACACCTAGAGGAGAGCAATAAGGAGGCCAAGGAGGACGCAGAGATGGATGCCGAGATCGAGATGGAGATGTCCAGGGCAATCACACCAATCGGTGGAGCCTGCTCGCCTTCACCAGATGGCAGAGGGATCGGTGGGGGGCAGAGTCCTGCCATAAAGGAGCTGCCAGTGCTGCTGAAACAAGCCAGGGTAAATTGCTTACCTAACCTTCCTTAAGATTGGGTGGGGTGTAAGGAAGATGGGGCTTAAAGGGGCTTTCCACACCCACTGAAAGTCAGACTTCAGCCCAGGAAGCATGCGCTTGTGGGAGGGAACCCGAATAAAAGACTATGACACCCCACTTAACTGAATTAGAATTTAATTAGGACAGTCATCATTTTTTTTTTGTCCTGAAGGCTCTGGGCTTGGGGATCTTGCTGGGTTTATCAGGATAACAAGCAAACTAATTAGAATTATTAACATTTCTGCTAGGTTTTTCCTTCTGTAAGTGATCTAATTGGGGGAGATTTTGCATCACTTCCTATCACTGTAATACCAGGACCAGATTTGGGGGGAGCAGTTGTCACTGGGCCAGTCATAAAGTTTATCCCTTCTTAGCTTACCTTACATTTTTGCCTATGTCCTCATTAGGAAATTTCAGATTACTTCCTGTCAGGACAGGAAGTGGCCGGATGCGTTTACATCCGGTCACTCAGGGATTACATGGATCCCTTTTTTTCTCCATCACGAGATGGAAGAAAAATCAGAATTGACACAGATGTATTATATATGTTCTGATCTGACCCAGCGGAGGTTCAATCTAGGGTCCCTTGCTGAGGTCCCCATCTAAAAGGGGCCTTACTGAACTTGCATTAGATCTGTGGCCCTCTCATTCTTTTTATATACAATAGACTACTCTGTGGACATACGAGCTGCTTCTCAAACTTGGATTCCAAACCTTATCTTTCCCACCATAGGGTCCAGCACTCAGATAATTAAAGGGCAGAGCAGGAATGATTGACACAATAGCATATTACAATTACCTGATGTGGTTAAGTGAGGTAGGTGCTTAGACAGCAGACAAATGTCCACCAACATCTAGACATAAACTTTTTGGGGATCAGAAATAGAAGTCTCCAACTTCCAAGCAAAGGTGTTACTTTTGGCTAGGGTTCCTCTTTGTCCCATTTACCTGTATTTTAAAATGATGATCCATTGGCACTTTACCTCCCTCTTGCTTCTCTCTGACTTTGCAGTCACTCTTAACATGTGGTTAATTGTTTGCTTTGTTTCTTTATGGCGGAACTAAAGGGGGCTCTGTGCCGGGAGAATGTGACATTATTGATCCCAGAGTCAATGGAGGGCTCAGTTCTGATGGACATAAGGCCCGTCTCCCCCGTTCCCCATCCGCAGGCCCTGCCTTTCTCCCTGCAGCCCCGAACCTACAGCCCGGAGGTGAATCTATTTGCTCCCTTTCTGTGTGCTATGTATCCCCTTCTGCTATGCTTCCTGTGGCCCTGTTGCCTTTGCTTTGTTTGTGGGCTTTGCTTTACCACTATTCTTCTCGGATCGCTGAGTAATGGGCTGCTTGTCTTTTTGATAGATGGGTTTTATATCTAGCTAGATTCTGCCAATTCCTCCACCATAAGTACACATATTGTATTCCCATATTGTATCTTAAGGGATATCTAAACCCCAAAATGTCATATTTTGCAGCTTGCCAATCCTTAGATGTGGTGGCTGTATTTATTTTTAAGTCTTTCTTTCTTTATTTTCACCTGGTGATCCTGGCACTTCCTGTCCTAGGATGTCAACCTCAATCACCATATTGTATCTATTAAGGAACAGTGCTGTCACAAAGGACTGCTTAGGGGGACTGCTTAGGTGGCTTAGCTTGTACTTAGTCCTACAATGCTGTTTATATAGCCTGAATTCAGACACTAAAGAAGGCAAAAATCTACAGTAGCTTTACGTTACTTTGCAAGGAACCTGTCTTCACGTTGTATAGCATCTTTGTCCTCCAGCTGACAGCATGTTCTCTCCGCAGGATGGGGACATCTACTTGAGGGATGGGATGGGATCCCAGAACCTGCTGACTGTCAGGAAGGTCTCGGTATCCAGGATGCTCTCCTTACCCAATGACAGCTACATGTTTCGGCCCGTTCTGCCAGCAAAAGCCTCGTACCCATTGCGGGAAGTGGAGGCCTACGAGAACAGCTGCCCAGAAGGTATTTATGACTGTTATCAGAGCTCAGATACTGAATGTGTCCTGCTGCATTACTATTATTACCCGTCATTAATTTAAACAAACCTATGATGAAGCAAGCGTCACCAGGTGATACTGAGATCCACAAGTGGCCTAAATGTCTTTACAGCGAACTACAGGAGGCCTCTAGTGCAAACAGAAGCCACCGGAATCTTGACTTTTCAGAAGGTCAAGCACTAGGCATGAGTGTCTAATGCAGAACACCCATGCTTCACCTGACATCAGCAGAGCAGCATAACCCCTCTACAGAAACCAGTCATGAACCTGCTTTTAAAGTGACTGTCCAGGCATTACCCAAATTCACCCTAAACCTCCTTCTCTCCCTCTAGATCACGTCTCAGCATTAGCTTTATTTTATTTTATCTTGTTCCTGTAGCAAGAAACAGCTAACTCTCTGTGACACCATCAACAGGCGTGTAAAATTTTGTGAGAACCAGCTGCTGGAAGCCCAGTTTCTGTTGATGTATGCATGCCCCCAGAACTACTTTGTTCAAGAGCCCTTTCTCTGTGTGTGAGCAGGTTCTTGGGAGTCAAGGCAGTAGTATTATTTTAAACAAAAGACACTGCGCTATCTCTAATCATTTTGTTATTGAGGAGTTTGGGGTAGAGCACTATAGCGCGGATAATCATTTGTTTTAGTAGTAGTATTTTGCTTGAAAAGAAATCAATGCATGCATAAAGGGAATTTAAAGGGGCAGGGATGGGTGGAGTTCTATAGCCCAGCAATCAGAGCTGACAACACTGGTTGGGATTGTAGACCACCAAAGGCACTGTGTTGTCAGCCCAGAGAGGAAGTTAGTAGCTTACTGGATTCTAGCACTTTAAAGCAATAAAACATGTGCACGTTTTACGTGCACGTGAAATGTGCACGTATTACAGATGTACTAAGCATGTTTTAGTTATTTTGCTCTGACATACACTTTTGGGACAAGAATCCCCACCTACTGTGATTTCAGTAATATACTTCCTTATTAGGTTCTAATTTAATAAAGAAGTATAGCACCTCCCTATCAGGCCAGTGGTATCACACAAAGAACCCCATCAAGGATCAAACCCATTTTCTTTAAAAATGATCTATCTCAAACTCAGACTTGGTCACATAATGTCCTAGACATAGCCCACATTATTAGACAAAATCAGTCTGCTTTGGAAGCACATGCTTTGCTTGATGAGTGTCTACTGAACAAGTAAAAAAAAATGCTGTCCTAGGATAACCAAGCCATGTGTTATCATTGTGTTTTCATAGCCTAACATCTGTTTAATACAAAGCTAGCCCACACACCATAGGGAAGGTGATGATGGATTTTCTTCTCTTTTCTGTAGGATCTGTTTTATCGGTCCATTCACAACCAGTGGAGTCCAGCAGTCCTTCGAGGTTAGCAGTGGAATGCCAGTTATTATCTTCTGCCAGTGGCCATGCTGACCCGGAGGAAATGCCCAAGATCCCACCTCCACGCACTGCCTCAAGATCACCCAGTCTAAACAGACTGCTACGCAGGCAGGTAGGGAGTTCAGTAAGCTAATGTGAGTTAAAGAGACCCTATCATCTTACCCATTCAGGGAAAAGTTTTAGTGTCTGTGTAAAGTCTTCCCTCACCCAACCACTTGATATTCACATCTCCAGCACTCTTATGCTACTCCTTCTGTCATAGCCACCACCAAAATACCCAGTAATAGCTGTGGCATCTCAGAATGGGCAAAGTGACAGGGTCTATGTAATTTTCTAAAAACTGTTTCAGTTCATAATTTGCATACAGGCCAGCTAAATTATTATACAGGATTTATATAGCGCCAACAGTTTGCGCAGCACTTTACAATATAAGGAAGACATTACAATCACAATACAATTCAAGACAAGGTGAAAAGGAGGGCCCTGCCCCTGAGAGGTTACAATCTAAAAGGGAGGGGCAAGTGATACATGAGGAGGTAGCTGTGTGGGGGGATGAATTGTTTGAGAATGTGACGGTTCAGCGGTTGGGTTGAGGAAGGATAGGCTTCCCTGAAGAGATGAGTCTTTAGGGAACGCCTAAAGGCAGTCAAGGTGGGAGACAGACGGACAGGTCACCTAATATAATATGTAGGCTCCACATGATGGTTAGCAGTGCCACACAGTAGTTGTAGTGTCTTTTTTTTTTTATGTAATCTTTATTGAGATTTATAAGAATTTTGATTGCAGACATGATATTCGTCACTCAAGATATTTCCAAAATATGCTTAATGGCAAAACAGGTAATAACAGAAAGCAGTAAACAAGAAACATCACAATCGCTAGGAAAGTATTTGACAAATCCTGGAATAGAGCAAGCACAAAACAAAAGAAGGGCCCATAGATACAGGCAGTGGGACCAGTGTAGTAAATGTGAAAAAAGTGTAGGCGCTATCCATACATGAGAACGCTAAAGGACATCCAAGTCACCCAGAGACCCGGCCACCTTGGAAGTGAGATACCACTTTGTATCTTGGAACATTAACATCAGTTCTCTTAGGTGACCGGGAGACAATTCAGTCTGGAGGAATGGAGTCCAGGTATTAAATCATTTTTCTGTGTGTATGAGTTTCTTATTTTAAAGCAAATATATCAATCTGCTCAGAGTGACGAAGAACAATAATTTCTCTGTAGAATATCCTATAATCTCAGCAATTGCCCCGCAGATATGCTTACTGCCCTTTCAGTTGTAGGTTGACATTTCCCATTATTAACATGTGTTTTTTCCCTAGGAGGCCATCAACATCGAATCAGCTGAACAGAACGGTGACTATAAAGACGCTATTCAGGTTGAAGCATTAGAGAATGGAAACCTGAGGACACCTTCATCAAATACACTTGTTCCACCTCTGCTCTCCCCCACCCCTCTATCTCTGCAGGGAACCCCCCAGTCTTCCCCCAAGCCACCTTCCCACCACAGACATTCCAGTGTCCACACACGCAAGCACGTCTACAGCCAACACAGTATTCCCAGACGTCCTTCAAGTTGCAGCAGCGAAAACACCAATCCAGATGAGTCTACATTGGAGTTATCAGACCCGGCTGATGAAGAGGTCAGCCACATAAACAGTTCAGCCAAGGGCTGGCAAGTACAATCCAACCACAGGAGCCTCTCTGTCTCTCCGTTCATCTCCCAAGCGTCATCTCCTCCACCTCTGCTAAAGAATTGCAATAGCACAGCCAGCCTGGCAGGTACCAGCAGTAAAGACTTGAAGAAGTTCTACAGTGTTGATACTCAAGGATTTTTAGCTAGGCCCACGTGGGCTGAAGACCAAAGGAGGCACTCGATTGAGATCTGCCCCTCCATTGATGATGATGGAGATTCCTGCTTCGAACTATCCATCGACGATAAGGACGACTCCTCCATCCTCATTCACTCTGACCCGGAGTACATCAACGGGGTCCGAAGGAAGAAGAAGATGAGCCCACCTTGTATTTCTATAGATCCTCCCATGGAGGACGAGAGTGGCACAGCTTCGCGTACCAAAGTATCTGAAAACAGCATGATGTTACGAAGGAGGACGCCATCGTGTGAATCTACGGCCTACAGGGACTCTATAGACCTTGGTGACAACCAGTCTGGAGAACAGCAGCCCAAAAGCGAGAGGAGGAACCAAGCGACCTGTCGCAATGAACACTTGGTCATTCCTGGATACGCTTTCGACCCGCTGGAGACCAACAGTTTCTCAGAACTTTTATCGGAGGGTGGGCATCCCGCGTCTCCGTCTGCGATCGCAGTGGACTCCAGGCCCGACAGCGTGGCTTTAGAAATTGTACCGATAGACCATCAACATAGCAACAGCTCTGAAAAGACCAGAGATTTCACTGAAAAGAGTTCTTTCAAAAATCCTGCACTAGTTAATGCTTCTAACACAACAGAGGAAGTAACAGACAAACCACTATAGCTTTTAACGATAAAGGGCTTGTGACGTTGACGAACCACTGGATAGACGGGTCTGGAAAAGCCCCTTTGGGTGTTGGTATTTTCAATAATCGGTGGGGTTTCATGCGGATTATAGGGAAGTGCGGAGGGTTTAAGTAAAAATAAAAAATTGATTTGTTTGATTTTATAAACGAAATACGGAAACAAATTCCCATATAGCCTCAATCACATTGATTCGAGTTTTTATTTTAATTTTTTTTTTTTTTCGTTTGTTTGATTTTCTATTTTTAAATTGGCACTTTTTTATTGTGCGGAGACACAGTATGCAGAAGTGCTGACATATGAAGACTTGTACGATATCTGTATATCAGCGGTATAAATAAAATAGAAATAATGTATTTGTGAAATCATGTGTTTGTGGTCTAGCTCAGATAGAGCCAGTCAATGGGATGGGATCTCACTGGAAGTCCAGAGGAATATTTTCTTGGGTTGTACTACTATACTCTACCTGTTCATTTACTGCAATGGTATTTGGGTGTTGGAGGTGTGTGTGGAAGATCCTAAAGCCTAAAGGGGTTCACTTACCCAAAACTTTATAGATGGAGTCTGTTAGACATAGTCACCCACTGGCTGCATATATGTTTTGGAGACTTAAAATAGAACTGTGGCCAAGCTATGGACATTCAAATATTTGCATATTCTCAACAAGCAATACACTTTGAATCAAGCTCTTGGTGCATCTGCAGCCACTGTAAAGTAATTCCTAAAGGTTTGCAGCAGAAGCTTCTTAGATTTGCTCTCACTTTCTCCCTGTAGCTCAGCTCCTCCCTCCCAGTAGTGACTTGCCAATCTTTTACTCTCCAATTTAAAGAAAGAGCACGTGCACAGGAAGAGAGAACTAAGGCTAGGTTCCCACCTGCGTGACACCCGGGACGCGCGATCGTATGTTAGTGCACTGCGCGGCCCCATTGATTTCAATGGGGTGACATCCTCGTGGCAATTGCTAAAAAAAGGTACAAGTACTTTATTCGCAACACACAACGTGCGGCTTTTTGTTCACTTGTACGAGCGGAATCACGTCTGGAAACCCCGCGATATGCCCATTGTGCCATTAGGAAATAATGGCACCTACAGCGTGATCACCTGTGGTGGGTGACTCCATGACAGCGTGGCAATCCGCACGGTTTTGTGCACGATTGCCGCACGGTCAGATGTCGCCCAGGTGTAAACCTAGCCTAGCAAACCTGAAGTTCAGTACTTCTCTTGTGAACTTTGAGGATGAATTTCTTCACGGTGGCTTCAGCTACAGAAGTATGTAATATGTCAATATTGGAATACTTATTACCAGTGCACTGTTCTGATTTAAGCTATGAATTTTTCCTTTACATAAAGCATCTTTCTTTCTTCCTGACATGTTACAGGGACAGGAAGGGAGGGGGAAAATCCTCGATGGGGGTACAAGCAGCAATGAAAATCTAAGGGAGGTTCTAACCCTTCCCTACTCTTATCTTCACTTTAAAAATAACAAAATCTTCTTTCCAATGCCTAGAAAAAATACAAGAATTTGGGAGGAGGGAGAATGTGACTTGAAGGAATACCAACTGGCACAGTGGGTGGACAGTCTGCCACAGTGTATTGTCTCTCTCTGCACTGCACAAGCCAGATTGCCCATGGGCTCTAGGAGTGTAGGACACAGGCAACTCATAGGTGTTATAGAATGTAAGGACAGTCACTGTTACAGTAGGTGGGCACAGTGTGGTACAGTGATATTTGGCCAGGCTGTTATAGCAGTGAAGGGGCACTGGACCAACTTATACTGTTATACTACATCGCTTGAGCTGTAAACAGCATGGGTACATCTCAATAGAGTGCATGAGAAACCTTCATTGCCAAGCACCCCAAAAGATTCCAATGTGGACACACACAATGAAAATGTTTAAACCACTGTGCTAGATATAGCCAATCTAACATTATGGGCCAACTCTGCTCAGAACTGAATTTGTAGTAGTGCTGTGTTCATGCTTTCCCATCGAAAAATCCCTCGCGGCCAAGTGTGTGACCTCTCCCATGCGCCTTAGCCTGTATACTGTCACATCAGGCTGGGGGTCAGGATCCTCAGGATGGACCCCTACAGCAAGGAGAGGATAAAAGAGCAGGGACCAGCAAGTACACCTTGTTGTAGGGTAGGCCGTCTTCCTCAGGGTGGACCCCTGCATCAAGGAGCTGATGGAAAAGCAGGTACCAGTGAGTATACCTTGTCGTAGGGTAGTCCATCTTCCTGAGGCCGGACCCCTGCATCAAGGAGTGTATGAAAGAGCAGGAAAGTCTACCTTGTTGTAGGGTAGGCCATCTTCCTCAGGTTGGACCCCTGAATCAAGGAGGCGATGATAGATCAGGGGAGTATACCTTGCAGGAGGGTAAGCCATCAGGAGACACCGTCACTCAGCTCTGGAGAAATGTGGGGTATTGGATCATTTAATTTAGGTGATATAAGACTTCAAGGCAGCTCTCAAAAGAGTAACCACCATGGACTGACATATGTCTCAAAATGGCTCATGTATGTTTTCTCTTACACATTCACCAAGCCCTGATGAAGGGGGACCCTTTGAATCCCCTGAAACGGGTTGGAATTAACTGAACATGTGTTTTAATAAAAGCTGCAGCTGGGCTTTATTAAACACGCCTGGCGCATTCCCTCTTGGAGATGAGCTGAATAATTCATCATGTGTCTCTTTGAAGAAGAAAAAAACTACAGATTTTTGGTCAATTTTCATTTTCTATTTTTGCAGCTTGTTTTTTAATTTATGTTTAATTTTTGTTTTACTATATATAAACATTTAATACTGAATGTACCCATAATACAGGATTCATGTGGGTTTTCTATAGCACAGGAGGTGTTGTCTCCCTCCAGGTACTCTGTCTCAGACTGAAACCTCAGATACAGTCATACAGAAGAAGGGGAGGAGTCACTGCTCTGGTTCATTTAGTATGACCTTCAGCTTGAGCTGATGAGCTCTGTGAACAAGTTTTTTTTAACAGGAGCTAAGGATAGACTGGGAAACATGGAGGAGAGCCTACAGCGCCACCAGCTGGCTGGATGTGGAAATACATATAGTTGAAATATATTTTTTACAATTTTATTTTTCAATCCTGACCATAATAAATAAAGAACAATATATAAAGTCACAGTACATTCCCTGTGAGGTCAGTGGATGGGAGGGGAAGTGTTGTAATCCCGTTGCGGTAATTAGTAAAATGACTTTGCTCTGTTCTTTGTTATCGCACAACAACGGGCCTTGATTGTCAACACCGCCCAGGATCACATTAGAGGGCTGATAAGGGACATTATTGTCTCCCATCACTTCCCTGGTATCTCAGTGTTATTATCCCTCAGTGACACAGTACCATGAGCTCTGCATTGTCTCACTTGAGGAGTGATGCTCGATCCACAGGCCGATTATATCCTGGATTATAGCGCCGATTTTAAAGATGAATTCTGGTCCAAGAAGAGCTTTCCCATTATTTCTAAAGATGGGGCTATTTAAAGGATATCTATAACCAATGTATTGCAGCTTAGCAGTCCTTAGATGTGGTGGATTCATTAAAGTGACATGAAAGAAAAAAATCCCCCCCCCCCCAATCAAGGACTTACCTTAAATGATGCCTTGTGATCCGATCATCATCTTCTTTCCTGTAGTTTTCAGCTGTCCCTCCAGCGCTGACTCCTCTGTGTTAGCTGGCACTTCCTGTCCCACGGTGTCTGTGCGGGTGCACGGTGCTCCATAGAGTTACCTTGTGTCTCTCCTCGTCTCCCAGCCGAACATCTGTACTGCGAATGCGCCCGCCCCAAGATCTTTTGCGGCCGCCTGAGATACTTCAGATGTTCGGACGGGAGTGTGTGGCGGAGACAGAGACTGCTTGCTAGCAGTAGATATATGCAAAAATCGCTGAGGGTTTAATAACCCTTTAAATCCCAATGCAAGCCCAAAAAAGCACCAGCTGATCATACAAGAAATGCTGTGTCCTTGTCACTAGGGATGAGCTGACGCACCAAGGGCTGCCCGCCCAATCAGCTGCAGGCTGGGGTGTTCCCTGCCCCGTAGCCGCACATAAACAAAGCTTGTGCTGACATTATCACCAAATATAGCCATGTGGCCATATAAGGTCAATGACATCACTGCATCCCAACCGCTTGCTTACATTTCGCTGTGGGCGGGGATTTCCACGGCCACAGCTGATTTGGCCACAGCGGAAGGAGCTGTTGTAAGGTAAACTTCCCTTTACCAATGATGTCACGAAGGGGGTGCAGCCCACACTGGGTGACACCTTCAGAGGGGGATGATACCAAAATGACAGTCATTTTGGTGTCACCGCCTTAAGTCGGTCATGGACTGGGAGCCTGAAGGTGGCACGAGAGAGAGGGGAGAACACGGCGGCATACCTCATCCCGCCGGGTCAACATTCCCTCCTCTCTTTGCTGGCGTCCATCACCAAGATGACCGCCAGCAGTGAAGTACATCCCCGCACATGGTTGATGACGTCATACCATGGACGTCATAACGCATGTGCCCGTTACTTCCTGTGCCAGAGACGCAACAGGAAGTTAAAGGAATTCTCCCAAAATGATGGGAATTCCATGTTAGAGAGCTGTCCCTGGAGGGCTTCTCGCTCTGGGGACAACTGTAAAATGTTGGATTCTCCTCTCTATCTTTCTTGGTAACAAAGGGTGAACCTGCCATATGGGGACTCAGCAATAAAAAAATGATAACAGGTCTCACCTTTCCCCCGTCAATTTTGTTCTAGCTCTTAGGACTCGGGTACTCCAGCAGCAGTGAAGACAACTGGCCCAAAGTGTATAATTTGCCAGCGAGATAATATTTGTGATTGCTGATGTGATAAGTCTATGCGGGTCTGCTGCGGATCACTTCCATCAGTTACCTCCTCATGAGCACAGCATGTCTGGCTGCGGCTCACATCCCCTTCCTGACAACCTTTCATTATGGAAATCTTCAGCCTCTATGAAATCTCCGCATTCACCGTCCTCGTCTTTATTAGATTCTGTACGCAGGGCACTGAAAGGACGAACATCATGGAATATACAATGTCAGGCTTCCCGTGCCGTCATGACATTCAGCATTAGACATGGAGGTTGCCTTCTGTAATCAATTTGTATATTTTCACATTTATTCTATTTCCTTTGTATAGGAAAAAAAAAGTGATGGTGACCCGGTGCTTTCTTCTCTCCCCCCCCACAATTATTTATTTACAGGGGTGCTAGTCGACGCCCTCGATGGCAATTGGTATGATCCACAATTTGAAGAGCTCTTTGTGTTCTGTATAACTGTTGGGAATGTGATAAATATGGCAGCCGCTCTGATCAAACTATAAGAGATGGAAAGGTGAACATAGACAGGGCAATACAGAGAACAATACAAATACAATACAACATTAAAGACAGAGGTTTTTGTTGCATACATATAAGTGAAGCCACATTATCACGTCAAGGCCCCTCTGCAAAGTGTGGTCCCTAACTCTAATTTATCTAAGCTACCAACCTATATATAGGTGTATAGGTGCATAGGTCTATATTGTATGTACACCAATCAGCTATAATAGTATGCCGCGGTCGTACTGTCTTGTGGGCATGCCTAGAACAGAAGAGTAGACTGGTGTGTGCTTGAGGAAACCACCAAACTCGGTTGAAAAATAAAAAAAAAATCAGTTTTATGGAAAGTTACAATTGGATACAACTAACGCTTTTTGGGGGTACAAAAGGCTCCCCTTCATTAGGGCTAAAAAGTGATTCGGAGAGGCATGATAAGCTCTGGATTTAATCAATATTGGGGGGATCTCAATAGAACTGTTGAGGAAAATGTGTGTTTAAGGGTATGTCATGACAAAAAAATTAATGAAATAAATTATATATATATATATATTGGGAATGCGGCCTTTACACGCACATGAACTCTAATGACACCCCAGTCTTAGTCCGTAGGGTTCAATATTGGGTTGGCTCCGCCCTTTGCTGCTATAACAGCTTCAACTCTTCTGGGAAGGCGTCCACAAGGTTTAGGAGTGTGTCTATGGGAATGTTGGACCATTTGTGAGGTCAGGTACTGATGTTGGAGGAGAAGGCCGGGCTCGCAGTCTCCGCTCTAATTCATCCCCAAGGTGTTCTATCGGGTTGAGGTCAGGACTCTGTGCAGGCCAGTCAGGTTCCTCCACCCCAAACTCCCCCATCCATGTCTTTATGGACCTTGCTTTGTACACTGGTGTGCGCAGTCATGTTGGAACAGGAAGGGGCCATCCCCAAACTCCTCCCACAAAGTTGGGAGCATGAAATTGTCCAAAATGTCTTTGTCGGGTCCCGGTCCGTGGGACATGCCGAGCTCCGGTGCGGGGACGCACACAGAGGGGGCGTCCACGGCTCATCCAGGCCACGCAGGCGCAGACGCCCGAAGGCCCGACGGGAGTCGCCCCGCGCGGTGTCATCGCGCTGATACACGCCGGTGACGTCAGCACGCCGGCGCATGCGCAGTGACGCGTCCACGGCCTATATAAAGCACCACAGGACTCTGATTCATTGCTGAGTGATCTTCAGCCAGTATTGGATGTCGCTGACTTGCTCCTGTTTCCTGACCTTATTGATCTGGCTTTTCTTCCTGACGTTCCACCTTGGATTACCCTCCTGTACCTTGCTGTCCGCCTGCTACCGACCCGGCTTGCCTCTTGACACTCTGATTGGATTCTGCCTTGTACCTCGCTTGCCCGCCTGTTACCGACCCGGCCTGCCTACCGACTTCCCGATTGGACCCCAGCACCTTATACGCACGGCTGCCTACTCTGCCAAGTCTCTGCTCACAAGTGACCCAGGATCCGCATCCGGCACCCGTGCACCCCCTGCCTGAGCACACTGTCCTCAACCCCAGTGGTCGTCAGACGGGGTTGCAAGGGAGGTCCTCCTGGTCACCTCGGGCCCACATCACAAACCTAACAGTCTTGGTATGCTGATGCCTCAAGAGTTCACTTTACAGGAACTAAGGGGCCAAGCCCAACCCCTGACAAGTACCGTTCTCCAGGCAACCGCCAAACCCAGACACGTCCATCAGATTGCCAGACAGAGAAGCGTGATTGGTCACTCCAGAGAACACGTCTCCACTTCTCTAGAGTCCAGTGGCGGCGTGCTTTACACCACGGCATCCCACGCTTTGCATTGCACTTGGTGATGTGAGGCTTGGATGCAGCTGCTCGGCCACGGAAAATCCATTCCATGAAGCTCTCTACGCACTGAAGGCCACATGAAGTTTGGAGGTCTGTAGCTATTGACTCTGCAGACAGTTGGCGACTTCTGCGCACTGTGCGCTTCAGCATGCGCTGACCCCGCGCTGTCATTTTACGTGGCCTATCACTTAGTGGCTGAGTTGCTGTTGTTCCCAGTTGCTTCCACTTTGTTATAATACCAGTAACAGGTGACCGCGGAATATTTAGTAGCAAGGAATCCAATGATTTGGAGGGGTGTCCCAATAATTTTGACAATATAGTATATATATATATATACATACAGTATCTCTCTCTCTATATATATATATATTGTAAAGCTCTACACAAACTGTTGGTGCTATATAAATCCTGTATAACAATAATAAATATCTGGAGTTCAGCTTTGATATACATGAAACATTCCGGGATTGACAACCGGCGGTACAACATTTTCCAGGACATGCAGATGTATTCCTCGCAGCGCTCGGGACACAGGTGAGTGTTACGTGAATGAGTAGATGTTAATTGAACACAATGGCAAGAAAACTGACATGGAGAAAATTGCATTGTTCCGTTTTCTCCCAGCAATTGGTGATCTGTCAAACAGAGAGGCATCAGGAGGAAATCAGAGTGTGGCCTTTAGATTAACACAAGCCTGCGCCACTGTGATATCCGGGGTCATGGAAAATGATTATATATATATCAGGTTCTTTTCTGCCATCTGTACCCTGCTGGGGAGATTTCCCTTCAGTTTCTGTCCTGGAGATATAACAGGAAATCTCTTCAAAGTATACAGAATTCCCATCTTATCGCCAGAACTGGTGTCCCCAGTAGGGTTGTCACCTGTCCAGGATTCACCCGGACAGTCCGGGTTTTGAATGCTGTGCCAGACACAAGATGTCAGGCAGCAGACAGTGGCAACCACAATAAGATAGGGGCTACTAGCCTCCCACCTAATAGTCTCAACTGTGATATTTACATATGAATAAGCCACGACTCATTCTTTCAAACAAATGTCAGCACGTCGCTAGAGTGTTCGGGTTTCGCTTGAAGAAAAGGTGACAACCCTAGTCCCCAGTGAAAGATTTTCCCCAACTCTTCCTCTAAAATGTTGGATTTCCTCTCCCTTTGTCTAGGTGACAGTATGACAGAAGGATGAACTTCCTAATAGTGACAACGGTGGACCGTGCCTGCGCAATGTGTGTCTACTTGGCTACCTAACCCTATGCATTTGACAAAGTGACAACGCAAGAGCACAATTAGTGAACAGTTGTCAAGTGCTGGAACAAGGATCTTCACGGCGGGATCACTGGGGATTATTTTTGGTGAAAGCTGAAGGTTTAAAAAGATGAAAATGGACCTTTTATAAGACGTGAACATGTTACATGTTATGTGAGATTTGACTGATTGGGGATTGAGCTCGTTACATGTCGTTTTGTGAGACATTCGGGAACACAGTGAAATAAAGGAAACAGAAGTTGTTCGTAGCTTTTGGCACAATCTGGTGACTGGTTTATCTATTGCAGGGATTGTAGAATGTGGCCACACACATTGAGATCGGGCTCAGGTTGGTGACTGTGGCTCAGATTCAGTCTTTCACAGATTTAATCAGTCGGGTAATATCAAATCTTATAATGAATTGCTGCATCAGGTTACATGCCGGACCTTTCCCTGTCTGACCCGAGGCCCCAAAGCTAAATGTGAACAGCTCCTGATATTTATGATATAAAATCTTTGTATGTTCTAGTTTGTTCAATGATTAGGCTAATGCGCCCCCTGCTGGTGAAAGAGAGGAAAAAAGAGGGGGCTGTATAGGGAAGAGAAGCATAGAATAGTCACTGCATAGAAGGCCATGTGACTTTACAGTCAGTAAACAAAGGGGAGGAGCCATGACTTGGGCCTATGACCTCCCGGGTTTACAAGTGACTGCATTGTCTACTTTGCAACAAAGGGGAGAAAACATGATGTGGGCCCCCGATCTCATTGGTGCACAAGTGAGTGCATGATCTACATGGCAAAAAGGGGAGGAGCCATAAATGGGCTCCCTGACCTCATGGGTGCGCCAGTGGCTGCAAGGTCTACTTTGCAACAAAGGGGAGGAGCCATGAATTGACCCTTTGACCTCATTGGTGCACAAGTGAGTGCATGGGCTACACAGCAAAAAGGGGAGGAGCCGGGGATGACCCCCCTGACCGCATTGGTGCACCAGTGGCTGCGTGGTCTACATCACAGCAAAGGGAAGTCATGACTGGGCCCCCTGACCTCACGGATGCACCAGTGGCTGCATGGTCTATATCACCTGGCCTGGCATAAGCCTAAAAATTCAGTTATTGTTTAGGGCAGGGACAGCCAAACTTTGGCCCTCCATCTATTGTGGAACTAAAAATCGGTTCATGTGCCGAGAAGAAGCAGGCTAATAGGAGGAGAGAGCAGAGAGACAGAGAAATAAACTTTTTACTGTGTTGCTTCTCCTTTCACTGTCCAGTCACATACTGGGGGCACGTCCAGGATGACCTAGGCTCAGGGGAAGTGGGTTGAATGATGCTGACCGTTACACTGAGGACATCTAGTGGCAGAAAGGAGTGCTGCAAGGGAAGCAAAAGCTGGTTTTGTTACCCATTAATGGGCTGTTGGTTTTGTAAAAATGTTGGGTTTTTGGGGGGTAAAGTTCCACAATGAGTAGCGTGCTGGAACCCCTTTAAAATGAAATGTTTCTTCTTATCTACATGTTATCTGTTTGTTGTGGAGCCGCATCTCCAGGGAGCCGAGGAGGATTTCAGTGCTCAGACTCTCTGTGGGAATGGGAAGTGACCTTAATAGACTCGCCTGTCTTCCCCCCACAACAGAGCGGTCTGAGATCGGCTCCCCAGGGGCAGCGAGGACGCAGCTGAATGATGGGAAGCAATACTGCTGAGGATTTAACCATCACCGTGTCCGGTCCCCTTCCTGTGCAGCGACACAGCTTTCTATATTATACCTTCCTTTGGAGGCCAACCTGACAGTCCTCCTGACACACCGACAGTCCTCCTGACACACCGACAGTCCTCCAGACACAACGACAGTCCTCCAGACACAACGACAGTCCTCCAGACACACCGACAGTCCTCCTGACACACCGACAGTCCTCCTGACACACCGACAGTCCTCCAGACACAACGACAGTCCTCCAGACACAACGACAGTCCTCCAGACACACCGACAGTCCTCCTGACACACCGACAGTCCTCCTGACACATCGACAGTCCTCCTGACACACCGATAGTCCTCCTGACACATCGATAGTCCTCCAGACACACCGATAGTCCTCCAGACACACCGATAGTCCTCCTGACACACCGATAGTCCTCCTGACACAATGACAGTCCACCTGACACATTGGTAGTCCACCTGACACATTGGTAGTCCACCTGACACACTGACAGTCCACCTGAAACACTGATAGTCCACCTGACACAATGATAGTCCACCTGACACACCGATAGTCCACCTGACACACCGATAGTCCACCTGACACACCGATAGTCCACCTGACACACCGATAGTCCACCTGACACATTGGTAGTCCACCTGACACATTGTTAGTCCACCTGACACACTGACAGTCCACCTGACACAATGACAGTCCACCTGACACAATGATAGTCCACCTGACACATTGGTAGTCCACCTGACACACTGACAGTCCACCTGAAACACTGACAGTCCACCTGACACAATGATAGTCCACCTGACAGACCGACAGTCCACCTGACACATTGGGATGTGCAAATCCTGAGACGTAACACTGAACTCCGGGCACAAAACCTTTAAATGACACATATTCCCCAATAGGCACTTTAAATGCGTTTGCAAGCTCAGATATTACCTTGCAAATAGTAGCAGTGACATCATCGCTGTTCTGTGCATAGCCTTTGCATAGAGCAGAGCTGTGGGAGGGGCACAGCAGGCTCCACCCACTGCAGAAAACTACAGGAGGGGGCGGAGACAAGACTAGTCACCCTGCACAAGTAGAGACAGCAGAGCTGTGGGAGGGACCCAGCAGGACCCACCCACTACAGGAAATGACAGCAGAGGGGCGGAGACAAGATCAGTCACTCTGCGCAAGGAGAGAGAACAGCAGTGACCGGTCCTTATTACAGCAAGCTCTGGATTACTGGGAGCCGCAGCACTTAGGTGTCTCCAGCAGAGCAGAACTCAGGCAGGGCTGACAATTCGGAAATCCCAAGGGGTGTTGCCAGCCCTGCCTGAGTGCTCTCCTGCTGGACTACAGAACACCTGCCCCCTCTTCATCTTTATAACATGAGGGGGAGAACTCAGGCAGGGCTGACAACACTGCTTGGGATTTCAGTGCAGCATAGGCAGAGTTGTCAGCCCCCTACAGGGCCCTCTTTACAACTCTACACTCCCTACTATAGTGTGCATCCATAGGAATCAGATTCCCCTGGCAGTGGTCTGTGCGCTGAACGCCTGGCAGTCAGCTGTGCGACCCATAGGCACACGCGGACCCCTATTCTTATTGATGCCCCGTGCGGTCCCTTAAACAGTCCCGCCTTGTAATGCGCATAGTCCCAGCACCGCGATTACTCCTAGATGTCGCCGGCCGGCTGCGTTTCTTGTTCTGGGAATACTTTATTTGGACGTATAAGATATGGAGAGAAGCGAGCCCGCCGCAGATCCGGGAGACGGCCGCCTGGCGGCGTGTGTGTGATTTTACTTAATGAGTCCTCAGAAGCATCAAACGCGGGGCGCTCATGAATCCGGCATCGATCGCTCGCAGCCCGGCCGCAGACTTTGCTGTACCACGTGGTTGTTGGGGATTTGAATTCCCCTCTGCCCGCGTGTTACCATTAGATCACACACTTACACTCAGCACTAATGGGCACGTCTGATGTAGCTACAAGCTCGGACTCGGAATAATTCAGCAGGCGTTACCCGATGAAACCGCCGCCGTTTAACTCTTTCATTACAGGCAGGGGCGTAAATAGAAATCACAGGGCCCCATAGCAACATTTTGTATGGGGCCCTGTGATTTCTAGTTACGCCCCTTGCAGAGCATCCTCCACTGCCGCCTGGCCCAGCCTCCTCCTGCGCCGCTGCTGGCTGTTATTGACGGGTTGTCAGTGATCTGCACAGCGGCGCGTTCCTCCTCACAGCCGCCAGTGACAGTCAGCAGCCTGTGATGCCGTAGCGACCCAGACGGCCCGCACGGCATCAGAGGGACCCCTGTGTTCCTCGTCCTGGCCGGGCCCCCCTGTGCCCCGGACCCCATAGCGGCCACCTGGGTCTGGATCACGTGTCTGCCTCTGGGAGTCATGCCTGTGCCTGTCAGCGTCTTTCAAAGCCTCATGGGATTTGTAGTTTCGCCACAGCTGGAGGGCCGGAGTATGCCTACCCCTGGACTAAGGGATGCTGAATGTCCTCCATCCAGGAAATGAGGCGCGCTCTATCTGACTTGCTGCAGTTTCTGATGTGAGAAGCGCACAGTGCAGAGAGGGGAAGAGTTAGAACCGCTTTCATATTGCCACCTGTGTCTCCATTGGGGAGATTCTTCTCACTTCCTGCAGTTGTCACCGGAACAGGAAGTGAGTGTGAAATCATGGGCACGTCACATCAAAATTAACTTTTTACTAAATATGACTAAAAACACCATCAGTGATAAAAACACGAGGGAACCCGTATTAGCCTAAAGCTCGCTGAACAAGATGCAGATCTCTGGATCGAACGCGCTTCACTGGCACCATCCAGCTCTACATAAAAAGAAAGCGCATGCGGGAGATCCTCGTCAATGAACTGCCGGCGATGGGCCACCCTCACCGCTCCACATAGACACAGCAAAGCCCACCTAGCAGTCCGGAACCACACAGGGCCCTCTCCTGCCCGTCCTCCCCCGGGTGCCATCCACTGCCTGATCGTTGTTGTCTGAAAAGCTCATTTTCAGAGAGTCACTGCCTGCTCTAATTATCAGCAGCGGACAGGTCCTCCGAGGACGAGGCTCGCTCTCCCCCCCCCCTCTCTCTCTCCCTCTCTCTCGCACTCTCCCTCCCTCTCTCTCTCGCACTCTCCCTCCCTCTCTCTCTCGCACTCTCCCTCCCTCTCTCTCTCGCACTCTCCCTCCCTCTCTCTCTCGCACTCTCCCTCCCTCTCTCTCTCGCACTCTCCCTCCCTCTCTCTCTCGCACTCTCCCTCCCTCTCTCTCTCGCACTCTCCCTCCCTCTCTCTCTCGCACTCTCCCTCCCTCTCTCTCTCGCACTCTCCCTCCCTCTCTCTCTCGCACTCTCCCTCCCTCTCTCTCTCGCACTCTCCCTCCCTCTCTCTCTCGCACTCTCCCTCCCTCTCTCTCTCGCACTCTCCCTCCCTCTCTCTCTCGCACTCTCCCTCCCTCTCTCTCTCGCACTCTCCCTCCCTCTCTCTCTCGCACTCTCCCTCCCTCTCTCTCTCGCACTCTCCCTCCCTCTCTCTCTCGCACTCTCCCTCCCTCTCTCTCTCGCACTCTCCCTCCCTCTCTCTCTCGCACTCTCCCTCCCTCTCTCTCTCGCACTCTCCCTCCCTCTCTCTCTCGCACTCTCCCTCCCTCTCTCTCTCGCACTCTCCCTCCCTCTCTCTCTCGCACTCTCCCTCCCTCTCTCTCTCGCACTCTCCCTCCCTCTCTCTCTCGCACTCTCCCTCCCTCTCTCTCTCGCACTCTCCCTCCCTCTCTCTCTCGCACTCTCCCTCCCTCTCTCTCTCGCACTCTCCCTCCCTCTCTCTCTCGCACTCTCCCTCCCTCTCTCTCTCGCACTCTCCCTCCCTCTCTCTCTCGCACTCTCCCTCCCTCTCTCTCTCGCACTCTCCCTCCCTCTCTCTCTCGCACTCTCCCTCCCTCTCTCTCTCGCACTCTCCCTCCCTCTCTCTCTCGCACTCTCCCTCCCTCTCTCTCTCGCACTCTCCCTCCCTCTCTCTCTCGCACTCTCCCTCCCTCTCTCTCTCGCACTCTCCCTCCCTCTCTCTCTCGCACTCTCCCTCCCTCTCTCTCTCGCACTCTCCCTCCCTCTCTCTCCCCCCCTCTATCTCTGATTCTAGCGAAGTTTTGAAGGTGAATCAGGCTGCAATTCTGTTCCAGCCGAGGGCTCGAAATGCGTCCAGCTATACAGGTCACAACCGTAGCAGTCCTGCCAACTCTGAGCTATTAATCATATGCAGGGAAGTGCATGACTATGTACTGAATTCATCATCGCTGTCACCCCAGGGGGGAGAGGCACACTAGAGCAGGGGTAGGCAGCCTTGGCACTCCAGCTGTGGTGAAACTACAAATTCCATCATGCATCTGTCTCTGGGAGTCAGGTCTGTGGAAATCAGAGCCTTGCAATGCCTCATGGGATTTGTAGTTCCACAACAGCTGGAGTTCCAAAGTTGACTACCCCTGCACTAGAGTATCCTCCCAATGCCCCTTTGTTTCCTTCTCCTCCCCGCAAATAACGGATCACATGCTGCACCCCGCTTTGAGGTCGGCTCTCTATAACTATCAATGAGCAACATAGATGGAGCTGAGCAACATAGAAAAGTACGTATCTCCTATGCTCCTCAGTGCCATCTACTGGCCATAATCTAGTACTGCATTACATACATTGAACCTGATAAGAAAGTATAGAATGGGGGGAATTTATCAAAATTGGAGCAGACAGAATCTGGAGCAGTTGCCCTCCGCAACCAATTAGCTCCCATCTTTTATTTCCAGAGCTTAATGGAACAAACAGAAGAGAAAAGCTGATTGGTTGTTAAGGACAACTGCTCCAGATTCTGTCTGCTCCAGTTTTTATCAGTTTCCCCTCAATGTTTATGTTTGTGTCTATTCACACAAAGCGAATGCTCAGAAAGGTTCACAAGGCGACAGACTCTGTAAACTGGTTGTAAACAAACCCCCAGGGGTTCATCATTTGGAATATTGATGAAAGCCGGCTTTCTGGCCAATCAGGAAGCTGGGGGGGGGCGGTTAATGACTCACACTCCGGCTTCCTGATTGCCCAGCTTCCCGAACTATCAGGAAGCTAGGAGGCAAGTCATTACACGCTGCCGGGCTTCCTGATTGGCCGGGCAACCGGCTCCATGCTCCCTCTTCACCAAGTGAAGAGAGAGCATTGAGCTGGCTTGGCGAGTCATTACCCCCCCCCGGCTTTCTGATTGGCCAGAAAGTCGACTTCATGCTCCCTCATCACCTGGTTACAAGGGAGCATGGAGCCGGCTTGCCAGCCAATCAGGAAGCCAAGTGCCGTGTAATGACTCGTAAGAGGGAGCATGGAGCCGGCTTCCCGGCCAATCAGGAAGCCCGGCAGCATGTAATGACTCGCTGCCGGGCCTCCTGATACCAGACGTTCGGGTATCGGGCTAGGCATCGGAGCATTTGGGCGGTTACGAGTACTCACCCAAATACTCAATATCGGCACTGATACTAGTATCGGTATCGGTGCATCCCCAATACTCTGTATCAAAAAACAGCAGAACCTCAGCTACAAATAACAAGGTAAAAATGGACCCTATTAGATCTCTAAGGGCCCCAAAGAAGCTGATGAAGCACAGATCATGCTTCCCCAGGTTCTTCTCTAGCCATAGAGGCTGGAGAAATGACAGGAAGTGACGAAATCCATGCTGCTTCCGCATTCAGTGATCGGAGGGGGGATCAGCCAATGGAAGTGTACTGATCTCTCTGCAGTGCAGCAGCAGACACCCGCTGTGCTGGACCCAGGCTTGCACAAGGGTCAGTGGAGCCCAGGATAGCCAGTAGCAGGGGCGGGGGCAGGACACCTTCATCGGAATACATGTGATCGCTCATATGTAAAAGTCGACTGAAAAAAACAGTACCAACACCTTGGTGATCTTGGTTGTAACCACTTCAGTACCAGAACATACATTAAATATATCGGCCCTGAAGTGGTTAAATTGCCTCATGGGGCCGCCTTCTACCCCCCAGTCCCCAAAGCATATTAGTGGGCTGCTATAGCTATTGTTACGCCACTGAAGGAGACAGCAAAGTACAAAGAGATGAGCTCATCAGTCTACTGCTTCTCCTTTCACTGTCCAGTCGCAGGCTGGGGGAGGGACAAGACCTGTCAGTGTTGGCAGACTACAGCAGAGAAAAATCAGGTCTCCTGCCCTGCCAGACAGGGCTGTGCTGTGTGATTGAGCTGTGTTAATCTCAGGACCGCATGGACAGAAGTACAAATCAGTTGGCAGGTATACCAGCTCCCATATATGTATTTCAGCAGTCTGCCTGGCGTTCAGCTTTAAGCCTATCAGAGTATGGGAAGATCGGGAGCTAATTGGTCCAGTGAACAACGGATACCAGTTCACCAAATGAAATGTAGTAATTGGGTGACCCATTGTACGTTCAGTGTGGAATAAATAAAGCCGCACGGTCAATTCTTCTTTTCAGCCCATGTGATGAATGAGCCCCAATGCAAATCTCACCCTTTCTCTGTGCCTCTAGGAACCATAGGCATTGTAGCGGTACCCATGTGGGAGTCGCGGGGAACGAAATTTCATTTTTCGATGATTACGTTGCAGCAACTGAACTCGGCCGGCTTCCAGCGGCAGAGTGTAATGGCTTATATAATACAAATTTGGGCTCGCAACTGCCAGCATGTGAATGGCTTTGTGAGTCACCGCCGATACGGAATGAACTTCATGAATACACTTTCTGTGAGCAGGCCTGTTCGCTAAGTCCTGACGGCTCAGCCCGATTGGATGCTTGAAGCAGACCCATAGGGCCAAAGTACACATGAGATTTTAATCTCTCATGATCGTGAGATTTAAGGCCCCGTTCACATTGAGCGATTTATCGTGCGGTAATTCCCGCGATATCGCGGCAATTTACCGCGCAATATCGCTCTCCAATGCTTTTCAATTGGGCAAAGTGTCCTGCTGTCGCGGGTCGTGCGTCGCTACAGCAGGACCCTTTTTGGAGCGGATTTAGCCGCGATTCAAGCTTGCTCAATGCAAGCATTTGCGCGATATCGCGCGACAAATCGTGCGATATCGCGCGACAATATTGCGCAAAATGCAAATCGCGCCACAAACACGCGATTTACGAACCGCTCAATGTGAACGGGGCCTAACCCGTCGCTGACTACTGCTTCATTGGCGATACGCAAGCAATGCTCAATTACTCTTTATTTTTTCACCCAGTACACTGTGACTTTAAAGCCAAATTATTTGGTCCGGACTGTCCTGAGATATACGCAGCAGATGACACGACCGAGCTGGTGACCTGCCTTTTATCTTCTGCAGTTAAGTAATACAGCTTGGTCACCTCCATGCCTGTGAAGGAGCAGTCACAATCCGACCAACCGTAGTCGTGGCTAAAGATTTCCATTTGGTGCCGTGGGGTGAGATAAGCTGCTGAGGACTCTGATTCTGTTTTTTTTTTAGTGCAATTGGACAGATCAGTTCAGTGGCTCTCCCCCCCCTAAGAAGACATAGACCTCACAGTAAGGTTGCCATTAGTCCCTGTTTGCCAGGGACAGTTCCTGTTTTAAGAGGTCTGTCAACAAATTTCCCTAGCGGAAGTGAACCGCAGTCATATACAGCCAGTTTTGCACATGTTGTGATGGTTTCCTCTAGGACTCTGCATTACTTACTACTCACCTCTGAACTCTGTGTTACTTACTACTGATCCCTGAACTCTGTGTTACTTACCACTGACCCCTTAACCTCACGTTACTTACTACTGACCCCTGAACTCTGTTACTTACTATTGACCCCTGAACTCTTTGTTACCTACTACTGACCTCTGAACTCTGTTACTTACTACTGACCCCTGAACTCTGTTACTACTGACCCCTGAGCTCTGTGTTACTACTGACCCCTGAGCTCTGTGTTACTACTGACCCCTGAACTCTGTGTTACTACTGACCCCTGAACTCTGTGTTACTTACTACTGACCCCTTAACCTTGTGTTACTTACTACTGACCCCTTAACCTCACGTTACTTACTACTGACCCCCTGAACTCTGTGTTACTTACTATTGACCCCTGAACTCTTTGTTACTTACTACTGACCCCTGAACTCTGATACTTACTACTGACCCCTGAACTCTGTTACTACTGATGCCTGAACTCTGTGTTACTTACTACTGAGCTCTGAACTCTGTGTTACTAACTACTGACCCCTGAACTCTGTGTTACTTACTACTAAGCTCTCAACTCTGTGTTACTTACTACTGACCCCTAAACTCTGTGTTACTTACTATTGACCCCTGAACTCTGTGTTACTTACTACTGACCCCTGAACTCTGTGTTACTTACTACTGAGCTCTGAACTCTGTATTACTTACTACTGACCCCTGAACTCTGTGTTACTTACTACTGAGCTCTGAACTGTGCTACTTGCTACTAACCCCTGAACTCTGTGTTACTTACTACTAAGCTCTGAACTCTGTGTTACTTACTACTGACCCCTGAACTCTGTGTTACTTACTACTGACCCCTGAACTCTGTGTTACTTACTACTGAGCTCTGAACTCTGTGTTACTTGCTACTGACCCCTGAACTCTGTGTTACTTACTACTAAGCTCTGAACTCTGTGTTACTTACTACCGACCCCTGAACTCTATGTTACTTACTACTGACCCCTGAACTCGGTGATACTTACTACTGAGCTCTGAACTCTGTGTTACTTGCTACTGCCCCCAAACAATGACCACTGTACTGCTTGTGTTATCTACTGATGTTCCCTGTACTCCATGCAATACTTACTCATGACCCCTGTACCACATGGATCTCTTGCTCCTGACCTCTTTATTCCATGTGTTACCTACTGATGACCCCTGTATTACATGGGTTACCTAGCGATGACCCCTGTACACCATGTGTTACCTACTCATTAACCCTGTACTCCATGCAATACTTACTCATGAGCCCTGTACTCCATACATTTCTTGCTCCTGACCTCTTTATTCCATGTGTTAGCTACTCCTAACCCCGGCACTCTGCATGTTACATACTCCTGATTCCTGCTCTCTGCACTCCTGACCCGTGTTCTGCGTTACACACTCCTGATCCCCACACCCCATGCTTTACACATTCTTGATCCCTGAAGTCTGAGCGTTACACCCTCCTGATTCCTGCATTCTGTGTGCTACACATGCTCAACCCATAGTAGAATAGGCTCAGGGTTTATGTGAAGGCTAAGTTCACTTTTCTGACCATGTTTCATATTATGGTGTAACATGAAACATGGACGGAATGCAACGCGGGTGCACCCGCCCCCCCTCACCTAAATTGTGGGGTCCTTCTCCCCGCTGGCCGCTGCTTTCTTTTGAATTGGATGGAGGAACAACTAGTCCCATCTGCCATCGCAGCAGAGGGGCTTATTTGTAGTTTCAAAGGAATACAAGTGCGGTGACGTGGGAGGAACGGTCTGCAGAAGCCAGAGCATTGCACCCGCAATCTACTGTGCAAAATAATTTGCATTTATAATTTTTTTCCTAAAAGGTGAACGTAGCCTTTAACCATGCACCTTCAGCCGCTCCCACTGTTAGAGCAATTTGACGGCTTGTGGTTACCAGTGGGAGTGGTCAGTAGGGTGTCCTCGGATTTCATTTTGAAAAATCGGGTAAGCTTACCTCACAGGCAAGAGATTGTTGGCTCATCCGAATGTTTTTAGCCGAATTCAGTCGCGTCTATGGGGTACCTTTACAGCAAAAAAGGAAGTCTTGTTATTCTGTGCACACCCAGCACCATGATAACTATTACAGCCAAGAGAACATCTACTCCAATTCAATGATAATAACGGTAGCAGCTGGGAAATTGGAGTGCTGGAGTTTTACACTTCAGTACACAGACATCTGGAGCTCACATTTAAAGTAAAGTGAATGTAATGTGATAATATGTACTCTTGCTGGTCTTCACTAACATTTCTCCTTACATTACTCCCATTCTATCTTCTGCTGGAAGGGCCAGGGGATTGGACAGTCGCTGTGTAATATAATGTAATAGCGCCATCTAGTGGCGGAAAATGATCATTACAGGATGAGCATAGCGATAAGGAAACCTGTACTGCAGGGGTGGGCAACCTTGGCATTCTAGTTGTTGTGGAACTACAAGTCCCATGAGGCATTGAAAGACTCTGACAGCCACAGGCATGACTCCCAGAGGCATGATGGGAGTGGTTGACAACAGATGGGGTGCCGAGGTTGCCTATTCTTGATCTATAGTAATAAGAAACAAGCCAAGAAGAGTGCAAATGACACCACGGACTATATCCCCCAAAGCAATTATTTTAAAATATGCTAATTTATTTAGAAAAATACAAAAATAATTCCTCCAGCTTTCCCCACAGTCATTAAAATGTAGACAGCATTGTCTTAATATGCAACAAATGCTATCCTGGTTTCAAACATCACAAACAGCCCCAATTAGCTATAAGTTACATAATAACAAATGAGATTCTACGAGCTTAAAAAGGAGATAAGGTTCAGCATTTGAAGCGGATCTTTACCCCCCTTCGACTTAAAAGCTCTGCATTCTGATATGAAATCATCTTACATTCATTAGTTAAGCAAACATTTTTATTTTACTTATAATTACTGTTTTTCTACTTCCTGGTCCTCTTTGGCACAAATGATGTAAAAATGCCCAAGCATTGCATCCTGGGAAGGTTACATCAGCAGAGCATTGCTGGGAAATCTCATCTGTAATCTCAGGAGATCTCAGGGAAAGGCATTTTCCTCCCCTGAGATGATGTGCATGGTCACATGTCCTAGTCACATGTCCTGGTCACATGTCCTAGTCACCTTAGCCAGAAATCATGTGCCAGAGTTACAGGAAGTAAAGGGAGATATATCAATCTGCCCTTAGTAAAAATGGCCGCTGTGGGAAGAATGGGGAGGAAAATAAAAATAAGGTATGCAAAGAATAAAAAGCCAGCAATGATCTATAAGGATCTATTTGTAGAATATACTAAAAAAAATAGTTTTTGCCTCTATTGGTACAAAACGAACGTTCACAGACATTTGCAGGGCAGATGGCTCTGTGTATTGTTTATAAATAGACCCCTTAATGTCCAATTAGGAAAGCAAATGTTCCACAGATATTGGCATCTTTACAATGGGGGTCTGATCAGCAGGAAACCAGTGCACGGAGCCCCATGCCGATTGGAGTAGTACGGAATAGATGTCACTGTTGTGGTGACTCTGGTGTATCCGTCCAGTTTTTCCTCAATCTTGCAATGAAGGATAAAGCTGAAATTACCTGACTCCATGTTGGTCAATGGGGAGTCGAATGTAAACAGACATGTGTCCATTTACATCAGATTACCCCCGATCCGTCACAATCAGGTCCACCAAAACAGGAGTCGGTGGTAACCAGATGTAAACTGACCCACGTCCATTTAGTTCCGGCTGTCCATAGAAAAACATTGGGCTAAGGATCAGATCAGCCTGAAAAACTGACAGGCTGACCTGCTTGGACTGTCTGAAAGCAGAGACCTCCCCAGGCCAGGTGTCACCCCGTGCGGCCGGCGGGTGTCACCTAGTGGGACATCATTATGCATGCAGATGACATCATCACGCACATGCATATAATTGACGTCATTTAACTGCCGGCGACCATCTTTGGTGATGGACTCCGGCAAAAAGTGGAGGGCATGTTTATCTGCTGGGATAAGGTATGCCCCTGGGTCCCCACATCTCTCGTGCAGCTGTTGGGCTCTTGGTCTATGACCGAGTACCCGACTTTTCAGAGGGAGTGACACCAAAATGACTGTCAGTCATTTTGGTGTCACCCGGTGTGCGGGCCACACCCCCTGCAACCCCATTGTGATGCCACTTTCTAAAAGGGGCCTTTGGCAGTTTTTAATATGTCATTTGCCACATGCAAGACATATAATAAGAAAAAGTGCACCCATCACTCCACTGGTGTCAGTAAGATATATTGCAAAAGAAAGTGCTCCTCATCCAGAACCCCTTTGTAGTTTAGCTATAAGTGTGCATGGACTATACTCACCTCTAAAATAAATCATAAAAATAACTGAATATAATAGAGTCTTCCTCCACATTGCACATAGCCGTCTGAGAGGAGACTATTCTGCCTGGCTGGCTTCGCGATTTTCTTCCTCGGGAGGTCTGTCCCTCTCGCTCGCCGTAGCTCCCGGTTGCTAAGCTCGGCGCGTCCCATAGCAACGCCCTGCAAGTTTTGTGTGAGCGTCTGATTCCTCCCTATACCGGAGTGTGTGACCTGTGTCCCCGGTGTACCGGGCTCGTCTGTGTCTATGGCGTCCGCTGCCAGCGTCTTCCTTCTCAATGTCACCGGGCAGATCGAGAGTGCCGAGGTGAGGCCTAGTGCTGCAGCCGGGCCTGTCCATCCTGAGCTGGGGTACAGAGAGGTCCTGGCAGGGGGATGGGCATTTCACACTGGGGTACAGAGGAGGTTGAAGGGATGCGCACACTGGGGGTACAGGGGAGGGTGATGATTTCACAGGGGAGGGGGGTGGGGGGACGGGGAGGTGGGGTGTACAGAGGAGAGGGGTAGAAGGATGGGGTTCTTACACTGGGGGTACAGAGGAGAGAGTGTTGGGGTTCTTACACTGGGATTACAGAGGATGAGGGTAGAAGGCTGGGGTTCTTACACTGTGTGGGTACTGCGGTGGGGTTCTTACAGTTGGGGTTCAGAGGAGAGGGGTAGAAGTTTGGGGTTCAGTGGGGTCCTGCCATGGGAATGAGTTCACACACTGGGTACAATCTGACGTATTATTTTTCCTTCTCGCAGTTTCCTGAATTTGATGAACTTTACTGCAAGTACTGCTTTGTGTATGGACATGACTGGGCACCGACCTCTGTAAGTCCCTCTTCTGATTATCACTCGCTCACTTACATGAATTTCCCCGTGTGATCTCACAGGAAATCGTCTTCACAACATTCCCACGTGATGCAATGCCCTCACTCTGTGTCCAGACGCCCATGTATCTGATATCACAGTATATATCGGTGGGACGGGGAGATATCAAGGCTCCAGACACTGCTCAGGGATCAGATATAAAACAATCTGTCTGTCCAATACGTGTCCAGTGTATGGAGAACACAAGTTTTAGTGGCGATGAAATGTGGCTCAGCCGCCTGCAATATATAATGTGAGTGTGACTGTTCCAGGGGACAAAACCTCTTATTTATAGTGTCTGATGCAGTAAGGAAGGCTTTCAGGTTTCTTTTGCCATCTGAGGCTCCATATTTTTTTTTCTGCTACTGTCCCAGTGACAACTGTCTAGACAGGAAGTGAGGGAAAATCTCCAACATCAACTGGGATAACAATAAAAAGTTGACAACGGTTTTACCCTTCCCCTACTCTGTATAAACATGAAGCAAATCAGAACAGGAAACCATTATACTCTCCGTTTAGCCACCTTACTACCTCCACATAAAAAAAAATGGCTCAACTTTCTGAAGTGCCCTTTAGGCCTCATTCACACACAACGCAAGCAAAATTGTATATTGTGTATATACGCGTCTATGTGTGCACTATATGCAATCCCAGAATGCATCCCTCGTAATGGAATTTTTTATGTGCTGTACGCACGTATAGACATGTATATACGCAGAAATACGCTGCCCGGACGCATCTCTGTTCCATTCTGTTTTTGCGCATATATACGCTACGCAAATATACGGCTTCATACGCGGCTGTGTGTATGGAGCCATTTATTTGCATAGGTTGCATATGGTACAATACGCGCGGCAGTGTGAATGAGGCCTTCTAAACGGTGCCGCAGATAGCGCACACGGCGGCTGATTGAGCTGTCATTAGACATGGCAGATCACAGGCTAAATACACAGCCAATCAGAGTGGCTCTGTGCCTTGTAATCACTGTGATGAGCAGTCGCAATGATCATAAATGTAATCACTGCCTTTGTTTACATGTGAGGACCCTCCTCTTCCTCTCACAATGGAGGATATTGGGTTGCAGCCTGATGAAAGGATGACACGAAGGAGAGGAGGAGAAAAGCAGCAACAGAGGAAGGATTTTGACTCATAGGGGAGGGAGGGTTAAAGTGCCACTGGTCACCAGTGATTGTGGGGGAATGTTTTTTTAAAGTGCCACTGGCCACCACTGATGTGGAGAGGTTTACAATGCCACATCTTACTTTGCTTAGTAGAAAAGCCTGTCCCCTGCCAGCAGCTGCAGAGTGGGCCCCTTGCATTCTGTGTGGAAGCAGTGATCTCTCTGCAGAGGTCCGACACTCTCCCTGCTGAGTCAGACCTATAGATCTGCAGTCAGCAAAGCTCATGCTTCCGGGCTCTGACACAACAGGGGGCATATCGGACCTCTGTGGAGAGACCACTGCTTCCCCATAGAGATGAGAGGGAGCTGTGCCAGGGAGTTGACTCTCACATTTCCTAGCAAGGGAATAAAAAGTAAAACGTTCTCACAGTGTGCATTAGAAGCTACAACAAGTTATATAGAGCCCGCCTCATTTCCTGGCTGGGCGATGTTCAACATCATCTACCTCTTTCCTCCTCAGCCTGACTGTCCCTGGCCCGCCCCTTTCATTCAATGAATTTCACCTCTTTCAATTATGGAGGCTCAGCATCACATGTGGGCATTACCTAGGGCAGTCTACATGCAAAGGCACCCTGCTTAGGAACACCCACTCCCCCAGACCGATACCCACACATCAGTGTATTTTGATACTTGCATAACTCCTCCCAAGAGCCAACCCACACATGATCTGTCTGCATTGCACAGAGAAGCACAGGGACCTGTTGATGACATCACCGGGTCTAACATAAGGTATTTCATTAAAGCGGAAATGTTTTGTATAACAATGTCATTAGCACATTAATAAAGGTGCAAAGCAGGAACCAGGGACGGCACTATATAAGCAGATTCAACTTCGGCTTTCAAGTTCTCTCTCTACACACGGGAAGAGGATTACATTTCTAAAAGCTACCGGCAGACCTGAGATAGTAATTAGCATTTGTGGTTTCCTGGGAGACTTCCCCCGACTCATTTATCATTTCCCTGACTCTGTATTTCACTCCAATTTTATTATTATCTAAATCCCATTATACAGACAAGACCTTTTCCAGGAGTGAGCTACGTAAATGGCTTTATTTCTCAGTGAACGGGGCCGCTAATGACATTTCTAGGAACATCCAGCGCCTTTCCGTTATTGTAAATACGTTTTGTCTGGAAAGTTGTTCCGCAAATGTATCTAGTCATTATTTTGATATAAGTGGAGGGAGCGTTCAGACTCTTTGTATGTACAACGGGACCAAACACTGCTTTTATCTTTCCAAGTTTAATTTCCCACAAATCTCTTTCTGCGAATATATTATAAATATTCATGCTCATGTATAGCTCCAAAAATTAAAGGAGAACTATGGGGTTAAGGCTTTTCCCCATAGTTCTCCTTAGGGTGACCGGAGGACACAAACTAGCGTCCTCCCGTCACCCTAGGCTCAGTATACCACGAGCTCTAGCTCGCGGTATACTGAGACGCCACAGCTGAAGCGGATCCTGACAATTGTGCAGGGATCTGCCTATCTAGAGGCAGAGCCAGCTGTACCCGCCCCCTCCCCCATCCGTCACGCCAGTCAGCGCTGGCGGATCGGAGCGGGAAGGGGGGAATCCAGCCCCTCCTCTGTCACAGCAGAGAGCCGTAACAGGATCGAGAGGTGAGCGAACGCCGGTATGTGTTCGCTCACCTCCCGATCCTCCGAGCCGACCTGTGACAGTTTCATTGTCACAGGTCGGCTAGAACTATGAGGTGAGTGAAAAGCACTCACCTCATAGTTCTTCTTTAAGAGCTGTGCACGGCCTCCATTGCTCCTGCTGTATCTGAACCCACAAACACCAAGGGGGTTATTCACAAAGCTGCAGAAGGCAGCCGAGTGAATAACCGAGCCGAACGCTGTTCAGCTATTCACTTCAGCCTTGTACAGATGATTTCAGCCGTACATCGGCAGCCTGCGGTCAGCCAAACATGCTCTGCATGCTCAGGTGAGCCAAAGTGATATTTTGCTCAGTACCTCTGAGGTACCAAGCAGAATAGAAAATAAGTGAAATGAATGGAGGAAAAAAAAAGTTGAAAATTTATTTTAAAAATGTTAAAAAAATAGGAAAATTAAAAAAAGAAAAATCCCGACCACACTCGACGAACTCTCGCCAGCTTGCCTTCTTCCCATAGTGCCTCCTGGTGCCATCTCTTCCCCAGGTAAGGAAAGATCCATAGTGTAAAACCGAACACTTTAATAAAGGATTAGAAACAGTAAAACACATTTCTGGTGCTATTATATTGCCGAGCTATTGTGCTCAGTCCCCCTCTCCTGCTGCCTCTGAGACTAGGACTGTACTCCATACATGATGACGTCACTTCTGGGCTTCCTCAGGAGAACTGAGTTGAAATGTATTCTGCCTTCCCTGCTTCCCCCCCCCCCCCTTCCTTTCTGCCTCATTACATACTTTATTTTAGACCCAGTAACATCATCACTTAGTCACTGTGCTTCTCTATGCAACGAGGCAGATCATGGCTGGTGGGAGGGGCCGGCAGGGTGCTTTACATAGGTTCCTGAAAACATCACAGCACCCTGCTTCACCACACCTCTCAAGAGCCTTCAACCCTGATGCAAGTAGCGGGCTGGCTCCTCCACGATTGAAATAACTGAAATCCAATGAATGAAAGGGGTGGGGCCAGGGACAGTTAGGCTGGGGAGGAAGGGGCCAGATGTTTAATATGCAGAACTATATGCAGGTCCAATTTAATCACAAATGTTACCGGCCCACTTCCTGCAGACATCTAAATCAATGTAAGGATCATCTTTCCTCTCGTTACAGCCGCCTTCATCTTTATACAAGAAACATGAATTTGCTGTTTGCACTTCTACCACTAGGTGGCACCAACGTATCATTTTTGACTCTCAGCCCTTCATATCCTCTGTAGCTGCAGCTTATCAGTATTTGTCCTAATCAGAAGAATCTTTCTATGTTTCAGGGGGTGGAAGAAGGAATATCCCAGATTGCTTCTAAAAACAGAAATATAAAGCAAGAGATTGTGTGGAACTTCCCTATTGAGATAACGTTCAAAAGTACCAATCCCTACGGATGTAAGTATGTGCGGCTGTTCCTTGTGTGACACATTGGAGGGGAATTTATCAAAACTGGAGCAGCTGTGCACGGCAACCAATCAGCTTCTCTCTTCAGTTTGTTCAGTTAAGATTTGAAAAGGAAAGAGAGAAGTTGATTGGTTGCCATGCATTTCTGCTCCAGCTTTGATAATTTCCCCCCATTGTGCTTCTACCATTGTTAGGATTAAAGGAGTTGTAAAGTCCCAGCACATCCTCTCCTGTTATAACATCAGCATTGTAATTGGTAGGGATGCACCGATACTGTTTTTTCGGTATGGAGTAGGTAGTGCCGATATTTATATTTCAGGACTTCAGGATTCCACTACTATGGGGCCGTCTTCCCTGGCAATCAGGAAGCTGCGCGGCTGGTCATTACTCACCGTCCGGCTTCTTGATTGCTCGGGAAGCTGGCTGCATGCTGTTTGGCTGGCTCAGTGTTGATTAGCCGGGAAGCTGACTTCCCAGCCAATCAGGATCGAGCCAGCTTCCCAGCCAAACAGGAAGAAGGTATCGGAGCATTTGGGTGAGTACGAGTACGAGTACTCGCCCAAATACTCAGTATCGGCGCAACCCTACACTAAAACAGGCATGCTCCGGAAGCCGGCTCCATGTTCCCTCGCAGCACTGCTGGTCAGGGGAAACCTTCCTCTGACCGAAAGTTCCGGTATCGGGGAAGGTATCTGAGCATTTGGGTGAGTACGACAGCTATCATGGCCCCTTTGTTTCCATGTAGACCATGTAGTAACTTGTGCACCTATGGGATCAAGGGGCTCAGTCATGGCTCCTCCCCTTTGTTGCCTTGTAGACCATGCAGTCACTTGTGCACCTGTAAGGTCAGGGGGCTCAGTCGCGGCTCCTCCCCTTTGTTGCCATGTAGACCATGCAGTCACTTGTGCACCCATGAGGTCAGGGGCCTCAGCCATGGCTCCTCCCCTTTGTTGCCATGTAGACCTTGCGACCACTTGTGCACACGTGAGGTCAGGGGGCACAGTCATGGCACCCTCCCCTTTGTTGCCATGTAGACCATGCAGTCACTTGTGCACCCATGAGGTCAGGGGCCTCAGCCATGGCTCCTCCCCTTTGTTGCCATGTAGACCTTGCGACCACTTGTGCACACGTGAGGTCAGGGGGCACAGTCATGGCACCCTCCCCTTTGTTGCCATGTAGACCATGCAGTCACTTGTGCACCTGTGAGCCCAGGTCATCCTGGAACCATCCCCAGCCTCTGACTGGATATTGAAAGGCGAAGCAGTGCAGCGATGGGTCAGTGCCAACAGTGACCTATGCCGTCCCTAATAATACATAATAATGATATTGAAAGGAGAAGCAGCTCATTAAAGAGCTCATCTCTCCCTCCATCACTCTGCTCTCTCCTTCTATAAGCATGCCTCTTGTTAGCACATGAACTGCTTCTCTCCTTGTGCAGCTTCTTCCTTTCACGCTCCAGCCCTGCTGTACAAGGTCGCAGATGCCAGCTCAAGTTCAGGTGCTTGCATGTTATACATTTAATGATAATCATTACAGAGCTGCATTCCTGTGTGTCTAGAGTTCAGCTTTATCCAGCGCAGACAAATCTATGTGTTTCCTGTTTATTCCTGCGAGAGGCACATTGTAATTAACGATTCCTAACCGGTAAGACACGCAGAGAGCGTTTATATGCACAGCGTGAACAATGTGGAAGTGTTTTATGACTTTTGTATACTGACTGTTTTTCGGCATACGCTTTCCATTGTTGTCATGGAAACGGTATTTGCATGTATTAATGGTATAAGGTTATGAAATGGTATCGGCGCCATCCCGCTGGACTCCGGTCGCATGCAAAGCCAGCAATCAGCGCCGTGCTGTGCAGAAGAGCAAATCTATGAAAGGCGCGCTCCGGTCCGAATTGAAATGGAAACCCTGAAGAGGAGGAGTCTGCCTGGCATCCCAGCACTGGTGTAGAGATCAGTCCACCCCGGTCCTTCTTATCTGTAATCCAGCGATCTGGGAACACCTGTTTTGTAGGGGGGTTCCCAAACACACCCATAGGGACTCCTTGCGGCCTCTCTCAGGCTGATCCAAGCACATAACAGTGAGACGTTTACACAGCCGCCAGTCATATTCAGACTTGCTTTTGGAAGTTAAATGTTATTATTGATACAGGAAGCAGAGAGGTAGACGGTGCATTCCTCGGGGGTTTCTTCTGCATTCCTCGGGGGTTTCTTCTGCATTCCTCGGGGGAGTCTTCTGCATTCCTCGGGGGTGTCTTCTGCATTCCTCGGGGGTGTCTTCTGCATTCCTCGGGCGGTTTCTTCTGCATTCCTCGGGGGTGTCTTCTGCATTCCTCGGGGGTGTCTTCTGCATTCCTCGGGGGTGTCTTCTGCATTCCTCGGGAGGTTTCTTCTGCATTCCTCGGGGGTGTCTTCTGCATTCCTCGGGGGTGTCTTCTGCATTCCTCGGGGGTGTCTTCTGCATTCCTCGGGCGGTTGCCCTCTGCATTCCTCTGGCGGTTGCCCTCTGCATTCCTCTGGCGGTTGCCCTCTGCATTCCTCTGGCGGTTGCCCTCTGCATTCCTCAGGGGGATGCCCTCTGCATTCCTCTGGCGGATGCCCTCTGCATTCCTCTGGCGGATGCCCTCTGCATTCCTCTGGCGGATGCCCTCTGCATTCCTCTGGCTCTCTAGCAGTGGTGGAGCTACAAATCACATGAGGCGTTGCAAGCCACAGGCATGGATCTACCGGCAGATGCACTGGTCCTGATATCCTGTTTTAGTGTGACTCCTTTCCCTTGCAGGGTCCTATAGAGCAGCACTGGTCCTGATATCCTGTTTTAGAGGGGCTCCTTTCCCTTGCAGGGTCCTATGGAGCAGCACTGGTCCTGATATCCTGTTTTAGAGGGGCTCCTTTCCCTTGCAGGGTCCTATGGAGCAGCACTGGTCCTGATATCCTGTTTTAGAGGGGCTCCTTTCCCTTGCAGGGTCCTATGGAGCAGCACTGGTCCTGATATCCTGTTTTAGGGTGGCTCCTTTCCCTTGCAGGGTCCTATGGAGCCACCCTTGTGTGTGCTAGTAAGCTGCGTGTGTCTCCACAAACACACAGACACAGCAAGACAATTCATTCCCCTGCCACCTTCTCCACCCTCCTTCTTTCTCCATGCTAGTAGATGGATGGCTCCTGGAGCCTGCTCTGTCCCTTGTGATCTTGGACAGGAAGTTCAGGGAAGCTGAGCTGAGAGATTAGGAGCTGTTCAGAAAAATGATGACTAAGTGATTGGGCATCAATATAAAGTATTAATTGGCTGGGCATTGTACATTTGGATTCATCATTGATAAAAAGATTTAGGGTTTAATATTACTTTAAGCGCCCTGATGAAGATCTGTGGCGGGACGGTTGGTCCTTTTCGGGATTTTGGTCGCTGCTCAATGCTCTGTTTTCAAGTAACTTTACAAACAAGTAACGCTGTCAGCTGAACGGAGACTCCTTGGTGTGTGTGTGTGTGTGTGTGTGTGTGTGTGTATGTGTGTCCCCGCGGGCACGGATGTAGAGCTCTAGAACTCGTTGTTTATTTCATGTTGTCCCCGGCGATCCGCCTGTTTGCAGTCTGATAAAATATGAAACGTCTTGCGGCGGGCCGGCATTGATTTTATACAAAGCCGCCATCACAGGTCACATCTCTTTCATTGCTAGAACCAGGCAGATGCTTTCTTCTGGAAGGCGTTATCGGCGTCGGACGAGGGGCTCTGATGTTCAGTACAAACTCCACATTCTCTTTCCTTTGACCAGCTCTTGTGGCCGGCGCTTCAAATCCTGCCGAGGCTCTGGAAGGTCTGCTTTGTGAACGGACTCATCAAAGCTCTGCTTCCATCAGAGAAGGCCCCCCGGCGGGTGTTGCTGTTGGGCAGAGTCTACATTGCATATGTAACTTGTCGCATGTTATGTTCACGTGTGTCATCCTGTTGGTATGGGAGAGATTGGTGCTGGGTCTCTGATGGCTCACATAAGGCACTGGGAGGGTGAAGTCTTTCTTTGAAGCGGTGCAGTGACTTTAGCTAGGCTGCTCTGGGACTTGGGGCGGCCTATTCAGACATCACCGGTATTGGCCATCTTTAACGCTTTCACTGCCGCCGAATGTGTCACTGGGAGCGGGCCGCTTTAAACAGACGCCGCCGGGACTCCATTTACATGTGCGAAGCCGACTGTCGGCTTTACACTGGAAGCGATTCCGCCCGATCACTTCCAGGGGCCAGTGTAGTGCGCCCCGCTTGACACACCTGCCTGGCTTCCCGGGACCAGCGTCACAGGGAAGGAGACCGGTGAACGTACATTCGCTGATCTCCTCCCCACTAAATGGGGCCGGAAGGGATGCTGATTGCAGCACTGTGGGTCCCTCAGCTGTCATTGCCCGGCTGCAGAAGTAACATGGTTACATTCACGGCTGTCTGCAGGAGACTCATGGTAAGCACATGCATGCTAAATATGTATTTATAACATTTTGCAGAGATCACAGTACTCCCCCCTGACCATGTCTTCATCTACATTTCCCTGCAGAACAACTGTGTCATCAGGCATCCTCCAGGATCAGCATCTCAGTGATGACATGTCATGTGAATCCTGGTGCCTGTGCATTTCCTAGCTGTGTTTGCAAATGTCTGACACAGATCAGAGAATGACATCCGGACTTCTTGGATCCTTATATCAGTTCCGCTATGAAAGATATCATCGCGGCTTGAACCGGTTTCCATACTCTACTTAGCTGTAAACAAGGATAATGTTTTCTTAACCTCTAGAGTGAAGGTCTCGGTTTTGTGTTTCAGGGCCGCAGATTGTGATCAGCGTCTATGGACCGGACGCCTTTGGGAACGACGTTGTCAGAGGTTATGGAGCCGTTCATCTCCCCTTTACTCCAGGAAGGTATGGGACGCTATAAAGCCGGGACTGACTAAAAATAGTCAAGGATTTACATGGCCGAGATTTGATCTCAGCAGTTCTTGCTCAGAGGTGCTGATTGTACCTAAATAAGGACTGAGTGTATCACTGTAGATCCTCCAATCATCTCTGAATTGGTGCTGACACTGTCCTTCCTTCTGGAGGGTGGCTACTTTTGTTCCCCATGGTCCCTGTGTGTGTTGTAAAGTAGTCACCGCTCCAAGCTCACTCCCGGGATGGACTACAATCTCATGTTTAGTTTACTGATTTGTATTGAGATTGTAGTCCATAAAGGGAGCGAGCTTGGAGCGGTGACTACTTTACAACACACACAGGGACCATGAGGAACACAAGTAGCCACCCTCCAGAAGGAAGGACAGTGTCAGCACCAATTCAGAGATGATTTGAGGATCTACAGCCGAGTGACACACAAATAAGATACATTTTTGTTAATAGTTGGGGTACTTGAATGGATTTTTAAGATTTATTTCCTGAGTTAAGTATCACTTTAATGTAAATAATCTTATTATTCATCATTTAAATGATGTATGTACAGGGTGGCAGCCATAATTGCTCATTGCATATGTAGGCTTTGCAGCATTACACAATGGTTCTACTTTACTGCACCTTCACATAATGCAAGCCTATGAGTCAGCTGACCCATTGAAAACAATACACTGCCTGTGCGGCTTGTATCTTATCTCAACAACTGTCAATTAATAAATAATTATACAGAGTCATTGTAGCATCTCTGCCTCTATTGACTAATCTACCTGTCTTTATGTTTAATTAAAAAAACAAAAAAGTAAGAAGAGATAAATGTAAGGGCTCATTCAGACCGTAAATTACCTTATCCTGAAAGGAACAGGTGGTATGTAATTGCACGCAGCACCCTGTTCTAACCTATGGGAGGACACAGACAATGTGCGCCCACGTGTGAGCACCTGGACCTGTACAGATGACTGTGTGTAATTGCACGCAGCACCCTGTTCTAGCCTATGGGAGGACACAGACAATGTGCGCCCACGTGTGAGCACCTGGACCTGTACAGATGACTGTGTGTAATTGCACGCAGCACCCTGTTCTAGCCTATGGGAGGACACAGACAATGTGCGCCCACGTGTGAGCACCTGGACCTGTACAGATGACTGTGTGTAATTGCCTGCAGCTGCGTCCTCCCATAGGGAAGAACATGCTGCTGTGCGCATTTACACGCAGCGCTTGTCCCTCCCAAGATCAGGTCATGTTACAGGCGTGCATGCAGTATGGACATCTGTCCGTCTGGATGAGCCCATCCTACAGTCACATGAAGAAAATTTTATGACAAACGCTGCAATAAAACAAAAATATGTGTGCTCGCCGACAAAATACTATAATCTCCCTTTAAATGCACTTCCTAAAGCTGAGGGTAGAAGCGAAAGTGACTCTTTCTGTTTGCCAGATCCTAAGCCCGGAGATCCTCTGCTTTAATTTAAAGGATTACCTACTGGAGCTCCAATACACTTTGCCGTAATTCATCCAATAAATCACACTTGGCGCAGGCGGACAGAACAAATATGGCTGCTTAACGCCTACAGACACAGCTTGGCCTACCTGATCCCTGATCCGCAGTTCATGTGTTCACTCAACGGCAGTTGAACTGAAATTGTTCTTGCAGCTTAACTCTTTGGCTGCCAGAGCTGGTTTTGCATTTTTTGCACACATGTTATAATCTACATCTTAGGCCTAAAAATTACTTAAAACCCAGGAAGCATGGACCTGGTTTTCTGACCAATCAGGAAGCCGGGGGGCGGGTAATGACTCGCCGTCTGGCTTCCTGTTTGGCCAGCTTCCCGACCAGTCAGAAAGCTGGGCTGCAACTCACTACACGGCGCCCGGCTTCCTGATTGGCCGGGAAGCCGGCTCCATGCTACCTCATCACCAGGTGACGAGGAAGCATGGAGCCAGCTTTCTGGTCAATCAGGAAGCGGGGGGGTGGGTAATGACTCGCCGTCTGGCTTCCTGATTGGCCAGTTTCCTGACCAGTCAGGAAGCTGGGCTGCGAGTCACTACACGGCGCCCGGCGTCCTGATTGGCAGGGAAGCAGACTCCATGCTCTCTGGTGATAAGTACTCGCCCCTAATACTAGTATCGTTGCATTCGTATAAATGATAAAAGATGAGGTTATGCCAAGTAAATAGATACCCAGCATGCCCAGTTTAAAAATTGCATGCACTGGCAAAACAGCAAAAAATTATGGTACCCCAAATTGTCCATAGGTGACACTTTAAAAGTCCGGACAGGTCATCAGTTTAGAGTTAAATGTGAATATTGGCACTAGAATTATTGCTCTTACTCTGACTCATGCGGTATTACCTCACATGTGGCGCAATCATCTTTTTTGTACATAGGCATGTTTGCGTTAATATGCACGCATTTGCAGGGATGGGGACTTAAAAAATTTGGGGGGGTATATTTAAATGTATTTTTTTTAACCTAACTGCATTGCTATCATATAGGGGTGCTTACAAGCCCCCAAAGTGATGGCACATTGGAGGTTAAAGTGACAATAAACCCTCAGATTTTTTAACATAAAACAATACTGTAATGTGCGCCTTACTGTAATCCATGGTTGTTTCCCTTCTCTTTGCTGCTCTTCCTTTTAAATCCTCATGTCTTCTCATGCTTGGGCAGAACTTCCCTTTTCAGCTCAGGGCCTCTTCCTGTAGTGTTGGCTCAGGTTTCAAGCCTATACAAACGGATACACAGACACCATGTATCCATTCCTGAGACAAGGCAGTCTGCTGCAAAACAGAAGTTCTGCCCAGCATGAGAAGACATGAGGATTTAAAAGGAAGAGCAGCAAAGAGAAGGGAAACTACCATGGATTACAGTAAGGCGCACATTACAGTATTGACCCTAATACTAGTATCGTTGCATTCGTATAAATGATAAAAGATGAGGTTATGCCAAGTAAATAGATACCCAGCATGCCCAGTTTAAAAATTGCATGCACTGGCAAAACAGCAAAAAATTATGGTACCCCAAATTGTCCATAGGTGACACTTTAAAAGTCCGGACAGGTCATCAGTTTAGAGTTAAATGTGAATATTGGCACTAGAATTATTGCTCTTACTCTGACTCATGCGGTATTACCTCACATGTGGCGCAATCATCTTTTTTGTACATAGGCATGTTTGCGTTAATATGCACGCATTTGCAGGGATGGGGACTTAAAAAATTTGGGGGGGTATATTTAAATGTATTTTTTTTAACCTAACTGCATTGCTATCATATAGGGGTGCTTACAAGCCCCCAAAGTGATGGCACATTGGAGGTTAAAGTGACAATAAACCCTCAGATTTTTTAACATAAAACAATACTGTAATGTGCGCCTTACTGTAATCCATGGTTGTTTCCCTTCTCTTTGCTGCTCTTCCTTTTAAATCCTCATGTCTTCTCATGCTTGGGCAGAACTTCCCTTTTCAGCTCAGGGCCTCTTCCTGTAGTGTTGGCTCAGGTTTCAAGCCTATACAAACGGATACACAGACACCATGTATCCATTCCTGAGACAAGGCAGTCTGCTGCAAAACAGAAGTTCTGCCCAGCATGAGAAGACATGAGGATTTAAAAGGAAGAGCAGCAAAGAGAAGGGAAACTACCATGGATTACAGGAAGGCGCACATTACAGTATTGGTTTATGTTAAAAAATCTGAAGGTTTAATGTCACTTTAAAGGTTCTCTTGAAAGTGACATTAGGGGTCTCTTAGACCCTAATGCAGGGGTGTCCACAATTTTTGTGTTAAGATCTACTTTTCAAATGACGAGCTACATGAGATCTACCAGCGGAAAAAAAAACTCCCTCGCTCTCTCTCTCCTGGCTGTCTCTCCTTGATCTCTCCCCCCTGACTGTCTCTCCTTGCTCTCCCCCCTGACTGTCTCTCCTTGCTCTCCCCCCTGACTGTCTCTCCTCGATCTCTCCCCTGGCTGTCTCTCCTTTCTCTCTCCCCTGGCTGTCTCTCTTTCTCCTTGCTCTCTCTCCTGGCTGTCTCTCCTTGCTCTCTCTCCTGGCTGTCTCTCCTTGCTCTCTCCCCTGGCTGTCTCTCCTTGCTCTCTCCCCTGGCTGTCTCTCCTTGCTCTCTAAATAAATATACCAAAATGGAATAAAGGGGCCGCCATTCCCACCCTTTCTGATCTACCAGCATCAGCTTTGAGAGCTCCTGGTAGATCACGATCTACCTAAAGGGCACCCCTGCCCTAATGTCACCTTTGCACTTCAAAGAAGTTCAAAAGAAGTTGATCAAGCACAGATTGTGCCAACGGGGTTTTGGCTTGCACCCGGGTGACACCATTGGAGGGGTGACACCAAAATGACTGACAATCATTTTGGTGTTACCCCCTCTGAAAAGTCAGGCACTCACTCATGGACAGAGAGCTCGACAGTTTCGGGAGAGAGGAGGGGACCCGGCGGCATACCTGATCCCGCCAGTGACTGTCCCCTCCTCTCTCTCCAGGCGTCCATCACCAAGATGGCTGCCGGCAGGGATCAATAAGATGGCTGCGTATGTGCGATTACGTGCATGTCAACCAGTCTCCGCTCCGGGTGACACTCAGGACGCCCCTGGAAGCCTCCTTTACCAGTCCAGGAGTGGAGCCGGTACAACTGTGCAAGAGTGAAGGGAAAGCCGGAGCCCAACTTTAATCCATTTTAGATTATTAGAAAATATCAGTTCTCTGTGGGCAGAGGAAATAAGCATCTACTTTTAATTATCGGCATCTGCAAGACTTTGTGCTTCATAAAGTATATTCCCATGTGTGAAAACATCTTACCGTGTGATTGTTTATTAGGCTTTAGTCTCTTCTTTGTACAGACTTCTGAGTTCTTCTGAAAGGTTTGGAAGACAATGAAATGGCTGCCTTGACAATATACAAAGGTACAAAGGAGTAATTGCTCCTAGGCTTTCCTAGGCAGCTCTTTAGCATGTAAATAGGGTTTCCCAGAAGACTTTGCAAGGTTTGGTAAGATGGCCACCTTCTTCCGGCTGTGTGCTGCTGTTGTATGGCCTCTAGTACGTGCTTTGTAATATTCATATAACTTTGTGTTTTTGTTTTCAAGACATAAGAAGACAATTCCCTTGTTTGTTCCCGAGTCATCCTCCAAGCTACAGAAGTTCACAAGGTAGGATGATGCGTCTCATTAATACTGTATTATTCATTTTAACGTGCATGTCAGGACACAGACCTATGCAGTACATCTCACATGAACATAGCCCCGTGTGGCCCTTTACAAATGCAAAATACCTGCCAGAATCCTGCCAGGAATCCAGTTTGCGCCTAATGTCCTGTTTGAGCTGACAGCACTGTGCCTCTGCTGCACAGAAATCCCAACCAGTGTTGTCAGCCGTGCCCAGTTCTCCTCTGCTTGACTACAGAACACCTTCTAGTTCCTCACCTGCATTTTATAAGTGGAGGTGTACTGTATCCAGCAGGAAATAACTGGGCAGGGCTGTACTGGGATTTCAGTGCACTGGAGGCGTCAGCACACCATAGGAAGTTGGGAGCGCACTGGGTTTGTGTGGCTATCCCCACACTGCAAAGGTTAAGTGCTCATTTTTGCTTAGGGTCAAAATGAATAAAGTTATAGTCACCTGATCCTCTGAGACGGCCATCTGTGAGAGCCCGCCCTCCTGCCTGTCTGCTCCTACACTGCAGCGATGGTATGTCCCTCACGTCCTATACACAGTGCAAAGAACATGATCACTCAGCGACCATAGACCAGAGGAGGGGGAGAGAGGCTCCAGGGACCAGCCTAAGAACAAGCCGGCCAGGAGGTTTTGGGTGAGTATCATTTTTTTTTACTTTTTACCCTAGGCAAAAATGAGCACTTAACCCTTGCAGTGCGAGGATAGCCCCACTTCAAGGGTTAATATAATTTTTACCCAGAGTTCTGTTATAAAGTCCAGCTCCAGGCACATGACAAAAAAAAACCTTGCAGCAAACCTGAAAAGCTGGCCCCCAGCTGTAATTTTTAAGGAGCATTGGCTACTTTGATCTAGGGATTGGTCCAGCCCTGCTCTAGGGGGTACAAGAAGATAAAATATTACTTACCTTAAACCCCAGTCTCTCTTACTTTAAACCCCAGCAGGCTCCCACTCTCCCCTGTTCTCCTCGATGCTCCGGGCTGTGGGTGAGAGGTCCCTCAGCGTCATCACATACAATGTAGGGCTATTAACCTTGCCTTGAACATGGAGGAGGCAAGTGTGCGCCCGCAGCCAGGAGCACCTTAGAGAGAAGGCTTTGTGGGATGGAGGGAGGGCCCTTCCGAAGCAAAGAGTACTGTAGAGTAAGTATTACTCCTTATGCCTGCCCCCCTAGAGTTAAGAAGCAGTTCACCCTTGCAGTGCGGACAGCCATCTGCCTGGAGTTGGGCTTTAAAGGGATTACATATGGGGAAAGTTGTGCTTATTGGAGAGATGTACTGCATAGGTTTTTTGTCTTTAAGGGATCGGCACCTGCGTTCCCAACTCCACCCTGCTGTTGAGAGCTTCAATGTTGTATTATCTGCTCCCGAGTTCCCAGTTGGGGCCACTTTGACAACAATCGAAGTTGCCATTAGACTTTCATTTGTTACTACTGAAGTCTTTCAGACGTATAAATAGCTGTTACTACTGATGTACTTCAGACGTATAAGTAGATGTTACTACTGATGTACTTCAGACGTATAAGTAGATGTTAATACTGAAGTCCTTCAGACGTATAAATAGCTGTTACTACTGATGTACTTCAGATGTATAAGTAGATGTTACTACTGAAGTCCTTCAGACGTATAAGTAGATGTTACTACTGATGTACTTCAGACGTATAAGTAGATGTTACTACTGATGTACTTCAGACGTATAAATAGCTGTTACTACTGATGTACTTCAGACGTATAAGTAGATGTTACTATGGAAGTCCTTCAGACGTATAAGTAGATGTTAATACTGAAGTCCTTCAGACGTATAAGTAGATGTTACCACGGACGTCCTTCAGACGTAGAAGTAGATGTTACTACAGAAGTCCTTCAGACGTATAAGTAGATGTTACTACTGATGTACTTCAGACATATAAGTAGATGTTACTACTGAATTCCTTCAGACGCATAAGTAGATGTTTTTGGTAGTTATAACCTTCAATCAGGCAAATAGCAATTGAAAATAAATGCTACTTCATCCACTCACACAGAGTCTGTATGTTCTTACCTGCTAAAAGCTGATTTCTGATTGGTCACTGTGGTTTGCTCCTTGCTCTTCCCAGTAGCCTAATTCACAGTGTCTAGTTAGACATCTGCTAGTTCCAGTCTTTGCTTTGAATCCTGAGGCATTTCCTATTAAACCTCCATCTCGTCCTCCAATCCTCCTGTGGATTTTAATGTTCATCTCCAGCTGAGAAGCTGAGAAATGAATGTTCCGTTAGCACCAGAACCGGTGAACGATCCAAGAAAAGGTTATTCAACTTGTAACCGCCATTGCAGAGCTCATAAGGAAACCATCTCATCGCTCTCCTGAGGCCGCTCTTCACTGTCCCCCTTTGTTAATCTTTATATTCCTTTAGATAATAGTTACTTTAAAAAAAATTCCGAGGCTTGAGCTCAATTTTTACCTCCGTTCCAGGTGATTTCGTGCTGACAGCTTTATGATAAATGGGGGTTTGTGATAGAATTTTCTGGCATTTTAAGATTGGTGTGGAGGTAGGGTGACCACTTCCTGTCTTTTAAACACACACTTCCTACAGCAGGTGAGTTAACCCCGTCTCATCCCTTAAAAGGACCACAGTCCAAACAGAGGGGAAATATAGCGTCCTTCCAGGACCCAGCCCCGGCGTCCTGTACAATATATATAAACAAACTTCTAAGGGGTCTATTTATAAAAAAAATTATGTATTCATCCAGTCAAACTGCATGTATTTTCATTCTGTGCGCGTTAACCAACTGTTGTGAGAATGGGGCCAAATCGAATGTTCTTCTGCATGAATCCTCCTAGGCTATCTTCTATTCTGGATTAATGCTCTTGGGGTATTTTATCTTCTGAACGAATGTAGTAAAACAGTACAAAGTAGACCTCTGTGCTGTTTATTATATAATCCTAATTGGCATAGCTTATGGGTCTTTGGTAGTGGGTGTCCTGGAGGCTGGATACATTGTTTATATTCCCCATTCATTACACATGGTTAGTGGGAGTAGTGCAGATAGAGTGACACATTGTTTATGTTCTCCGTTCATCACAGTAAATGGTGTGCGGAGGAAGAAGGGTTACCTTGCTGATATTGTGAGGCTGTGATATAATTTCCATGAACACAACATAGAGTAGTGATAGACTGAGGGGGAATGTGCAGATATGAAGACTGTGCCCGGTACTGAGGACTGCCGTCTAGTTCAGCTGTCATCTGTGGGTATCCTGCAAGTTAATGTGCGCATGCACCCACTAACACTAAAGGGGTTAACAACTTCTGTGCACTCCTGTGACCCCTGTGCACTCCAGTGTTTTCACGTACACCTGTGCCCGCCTGTGTTTTCAAGGAAATCTTGTGTCTCCAGTGCTCCCTGTGCACTCCTGTTTCCCCAGTGACCCCTGTGCGCTCCTGTGTTTTCAGGTACCCCTGTGCGCTCCTGTGTTTTCAGGTACCCCTGTGCGCTCCTGTGTTTTCAGGTACCCCTGTGCGCTCCTGTGTTTTCAGGTACCCCTGTGCGCTCCTGTGTTGTCAGGTACACCTGTGCGCTCCTGTGTCTCCAGTGACCCCTGTGCACTCCTGTGTCTCTAGTGACCCCTGTGCACTCCTGTGTCTCCAGTGACCCCTGTGCACTCCGGTGTCTCCAGTGACCCCTGTGCACTCCTGTGTCTCCAGTGACCCCTGTGCACTCCTGTCTCCAGTGACCCCTGTGCACTCCTGTCTCCAATGACCCCTGTGCACTCCTGTGTCTCCAATGACCCCTGTGCACTCCTGTGTCTCCAATGACCCCTGTCCACTCCTGCGTCTCCAGTGACCCCTGTCCACTCCTGCGTCTCCAGTGACCCCTGTGCACTCCTGCGTCTCCAGTGATCCCTGTGTCTCCAATGACCCCTGTGCACTCCTGCGTCTCCAGTGACCCCTGTGCACTCCTGAGGAAGTAAAAGCCAAAATAAGAAATATTCAGCCCAAACAGGACGTCAGGAGCTCACTGGATTTCTTTCAATCATTAGATATTTTTCTGTACATGAATCATTTTTAAAGGGATAAAATGTGGGGAAGCACCATGCATGTAATAAAGACCCTGTGCACTCCTGTGTCTCCAATGACCCCTGTCCACTCCTGCGTCTCCAGTGACCCCTGTCCACTCCTGCGTCTCCAGTGACCCCTGTGCACTCCTGCGTCTCCAGTGATCCCTGTGTCTCCAATGACCCCTGTGCACTCCTGCGTCTCCAGTGACCCCTGTGCACTCCTGAGGAAGTAAAAGCCAAAATAAGAAATATTCAGCCCAAACAGGACGTCAGGAGCTCACTGGATTTCTTTCAATCATTAGATATTTTTCTGTACATGAATCATTTTTAAAGGGATAAAATGTGGGGAAGCACCATGCATGTAATAAAGAGAAGTACTAGACCTTGTCCTTTAATTTCTACACAGCCGCCATTGTATTCCTCTACCAGTCCCTTGTGGAGATGTATAAATGCGCATCGCAATCTTCCCGTCTCTGTGCTATTTACTCACCATGACCGTTTGACAAACGAAGTGTCTCAGCTTTTTATCGGAAATGCTGGCTACCCTCTTACTAACAATCCAGAAAAGAAGAAGCGAGAGAGAGGGTTCTTTTTTGGCTATAGTGAGTGTTATGCAGATGGCCTTTGATGAATAAAACATGGGTACTCTCACATCTGAGGAATGAGTCAGTTCCTAGCTATTAGAAATGCCGGTTCTCTCTCCTCTTACTGATATCATTTGTTTCAGTCTTATTACGCCTCTCACTTTTGAGAAATGTTTCCCTCTGACTGTCAAGATGTGTATGGCAGAGATTAGAGAGGTTTTCCCAGATTGGCAGGAACGTCCCTCTTGGAACTCCCGCCAGGCAGAATAGATGTTCGAAGGCCTCCACTGCCCCTAAATGCTCATTGGTTTTCTCCCTCTTTCAGAAGCCCTTTGCTTTTCGGTGGGTTGAATTTTTTTGACAGTTTTAGAAAGTCACATTGCCTGCAGATTGCAATGGAAACGTCATTTTTAAAGGAGAAGTGTGCTCTAAAACCAAGTGCTTTAATCCCTATATGCCCCCTTCCCCTGACCTAACCTACCCTGCCATTCCACGTATGCATACTTACCTTTATGCAACGGCCACGATGCTGCTGATGGTATACAGCGGGGCAAGTCTTTGTGGTCAAGGCAGCGCATGCGCATAGTGCCTCTTAGACTTCTAGGGTCCTGTGTCCCAAAGCCAGAGACTGCGCCATAGAAATCTATTTGGCTGTAATGTGTAAGCGAGGCCAGGGCAGTGAAACTTTCTGGGCTGGATGTAAAGAAACTACACGACCGTGTCCGTCAGATCGAGGTAAGTATGCATCTGAGGAGGGGGGAGGCTGGGTTAAGTTAGGTCAATGCAAAGGGGCGAAAATGATGAGTCCCCTGTGTTTTAAAGCGCACGTATCCTTTAATAACTATAGATTGCACAATGGCCTGTGTAGCAATGTTTTATGCTATGTCAGTATTTTAGACAAAGTGGAGCATTTCATGGATAGGGACTGCTGACACTTGTAGTACCCCTGCACACAGGACAGTCATTTAATGGATAGGGACTGCTCTTACTTTAGGTGCCCTGGCTCACAGCACTGTCATAAAATGGACAGGGACTGCTGACACTTGTAGTACCTGATGCACACAGGACAGTCATGTCATTATTATATGATAGTCCTGGTGTACTGTGTGTGAGAACACTACAAGTGTCAGCAGTCCCTGTCAATGATATGACAATCCTGGTGTCCTGTGTGTGAGGGCACTACAAGTGTCAGCAGTCCCTGTCCATGAGATGACAATCCTGGTGTCCTGTGTGTGAGGGCACTACAAGTGTCAGCAGTCCCTGTCCATGATATGACAATCCAGGGGTCCTGTGTGTGAGGGCACTACAAGTGTCAGCAGTCCCTGTCCATGATATGACAATCCTGGTGTCCTGTGTGTGAGGGCACTACAAGTGTCAGCAGTTCCTGTCCATGAGATGACAATCCTGGTGTCCTGTGTGTGAGGACACTACAATTGTCAGCAGTCCCTGTCCATAATATGACAATCCCGGGGGCTTGTGTGTGAGGGCACTACAAGTGTCAGCAGTCCCTGTCCATGAGATGACAATCCTGGTGTCCTGTGTGTGAGGGCACTACAAGTGTCAGCAGTCCTTGTCCATTTAATGGACATGGACTGCTGACTCTTATAGTGCCATCACACCCAGTACTGTCATATAATGATTAGTGGGCCTGAGCTATGTACCGCGGCAAGCAACAGGGTTAATTTTGTTGTTGTTCCTTTATGTCCAGCTCCTGATTTTATTCACAACCCGCGGCATGGTTCTTAGTAAGTTTGGATTTGACACCCCTGGCCTAGGGGGATCTGGAGACACGGTCACATTGCCCTGATGGACAAAAGAACAGTGTTTCTTTAATACATTACGGAAATATATTTCTGTTGCTGATACATTTACTTCGTGACAAAAAATAGAACCTTCTAATTACCTATTTCTCATGTCGCGCTCTGTGGTTTCTTGAATGGCCTTGTCCATTTACAATCTGTAGATTGCAAGACACACTTGATAAATCATATAGGGAAGAGCGGACTTCTTATTTCGACAAGAAAAACAAAGTGCTTGAAGCATTTTCCATCAGCTGGTCATGTCTTTGTACTGCACCATATTCCTCCTTTTCAAACATGTCTGCACACTAGAGGAACGTGAAACATACTTTACAGAAGTGAAAAGTGCATCTGTTGATGGTTTTATTGTGAGCACAGAATCTATAGATGTAGTAATGCTTTGATTTTCCCTCACGCTGTATTTTGTAGCTTTTTGTGTTAGCATTTTCTTGATATTGTAATTCTGTTTTTACTCTTGAGGTGCTAGTTGTATTATAGCCAATGGTTAATTGACTTTCAGCTTAAAGTGACATTAAACCCTCAGATTTTTTTAACCTAAAACAATACTGTAATGTGTGCCTTACTGTAATCCATGGTTGTTTCCCTTCTCTTTGCTTTGCTAATGCAGTGCACTTCCTGGTATGTGAGGGTCGATAGGCACTCCTGTGCCTTGAGCCTCAGAGCCGTATATCTGCAGTGAGAGATCTCATGTACTGCTGCCTCTGACTGCTTATCTTAGGAGATATGGAGCCAGATTTGGTGTTCTTCAGAAGGAAGTCAGATCAGAAAGATCTCTCAACTGATCTTTCATTATATACTGTATAATCAGTAGACCCTTCACTGTGGTTCCAGGTAGGACTGCAGCATCCTGTCCCTGATTCCATACTGTGCAATCTCCCTCTCGTGCTCCAGTGTGGGTGAGTGAGGCTTTAGTGGGCTTAGTAAAAGGGCAGGACTGGAACCGAAGAACAAACTGGGCTGTATATTATGAAGATCAAATGGCGGGGTCACTCAAACAATATCTCAAGTTAGCTAGCAAGTAAAAGGGAAGAAAAGGAAGAATAGCTCCACTCATAAAGTAAGTTGTGGCCCTTCATTTTGTTTTAATGTAAAAGTTTCATGTCAGGACCTAGTTTTGAAGACAAACTTCATGAATTGTAATTTTGTAGATGTAGGGAAGCCAAGTGTAAGGTGTTGGTTGGACCCACTGCAATCAATATCAGAGTAAATTAGAACAGGTCATTGGTATCTGAGTATGAAGGATCACTTATCTTATTCATATGTTTAATTGATTCAGCCTAAAACTTCCTACTGTTCAATTAGTGTGTCCTTCATCGTCATCCATCCTAAAGATGAAGAGAACCGATTATTTCTCCTGTAGAATAATATGATTGATTAAGGACACAACATTTCCTCCTTGCAGTAGAAGCAATCAAAGGTTTCATTTCTTTAATTGTGTCTTGCTGAGCATCAATGAGGAGACCACAAAGTAGACTTGCCTCATTTGACTCATTTATAAAAGTGTGTGCAAGAAGTTTTTGTTGCCTTAGCAACCAGATTGGGTCTAACAATAGAACTCTGACCAAAAGGTTTTTTAAAGTTTTGGACAGAGTGAGGAAGAACAAAACCACAGTTAGGTTTTTATGCCCATTTATCTCCATTGGGTAGTCTTTGTCTAACACTCTGTCCCTGTCCCTTCTGATCATACAGTAAACTCCCAGTTATCCGGCAAACGCGGGGATCGGTAGGTGTCAAATAACTGTAGTTTCTGGTTGCTTGAGCGTTAATAGTAACTCTCAAGCAAACACCCCCGCGGTGCCCCGCAACCCCCCACCCCCCAAGCCCCATTCATCTGCTATCTTCCACAGCCGACAGGTGAATGTAACCAGCCAGTACCAATAGCTAGATTGCTATTGGCTATTTCAAATTGCAGTAGCCAATAGCAGGCTGGCTATTGAAGCCCCGCCCACTTAACAGAGGAGCGGCCCTTAGAGAGAGCACCAAACAACTGACATCAAACCACCGGGGAAAAAAAATGTCCTTGACTTGAATGCCAGATAATGGGGAGTTTACTGTATTAGTATGAATCGCAGTAGCCTAGCTCTTAAAAAAAACTATTTTGTTTTCCTAAATCAGGAATGTCAAATAGCAGAGGGGGTTTCCTTACCTTTTTTTTTTTACTACTTGCTAAGAAAACAAATGCCCTGGGAAAGTTCTGAGAGCTCGCTTTTTTTGAGATATTTTAATGATATAGAATTTGTTTCAAGAAAGTCAGCTGGAGAACTTGCATTATCCATCCGTTACAGGCAATCCAAGGTTTTTTTTAACTTTACTTTTAGGGGCTTCAGGGAAATATTGGGGGTCTAAACAGACCCCTGATATTTCCCTTTTAAAATAGAAAAAGAGATTGAGGACTCTGTGTCCTCAATCTCTTTTTCTGCAGCCCCTGTTATAAATGAACAGGAATCCTCTATACTGAGCGTTCCTGTTCATTCATAACATAAGGACAGAGTTTACTATAACCACAATCATGAATGAACAGGAGGTGACGTAGATCACTTCCCGTTCTTTCATAATTGAGGATATAGTAAACATACTCTGCCCTCAATTATTTACAAACACTGCAAGCGGTCTCCGCCCACACACCGCTTTCCTGATCTGTGACAGGAGGCCGAGCGGTGCGCAGAGGAGAGACGCCGGCCACTCACAGCGCTGTCCTCCTGCAGCGTTCGGCCGCCTGTGACCATTTCTCTCCTCCCCTTTGGGACACAGAGCAGCGCCCAGCGGGGAGGAGAGAAAGAATGGATGCGCTGCTATATCAGCCAGAAAAAAAGGCACTTTGTGCATTTTTCAACGTACTTTATGACTTAATATTTACCCATAACCATCAAAAAAGGAAAATGGAAGATTACCTTCCCAGAGTTTGGAGATTCAGGGTAGCTATGAGGAGGAGGGGTATCAGAAGGTACATACGTTAAGGCCCCATTCACACTGCGCGATTCGCAAATCGCGCATTTGTCACGCGATTTGCATTTTGCACGATATCGCGCAAATGCTTGCATTGAGCAAGCTAGAATCACGGCAAAATCCGCTCCAAAAAGGGTCCTGCTGTAGCGACGCACAACCCGCGACAGCAGGACCCTTTGCCCCATTGCCAAGCATTGGAGAGCGATATCGCGCGGTAAATAGCCGCGATATCGCAGGAATTACCGCGCGATAAATCGCTCAGTGTGAACGGGGCCTAATAGTGGGAAATTATCTCAGAAAAGTATATTTGAAACTGAATATTAGATCCTTTAATAGCGCCTGTTAGATATTTTGAATTATGCAGAGATGGAAACAATAAACATGCATATAATTAGCCTATACATTCCTCTACTCAGAGTTACCCTTCCACATAGACTCCGTCACGCTTGATGCATTCACGCCATCATTTTACCCAGGCCTCAAATCCAGTTTGGAAATCTTCTACGGAACACTCTTCGCTTCATTGCTTCAGAGCTATTTAACTTTCTGCAGGTCCTCAAATCTCATGCCATGATAGTAGCCTACATGGTAGTAGCCAGATGGTGCCATATTTGGGCAGTAGGGTGACTGAGTGACCACTGACCATTTTGGCAATCATCTGACTAGTGGCATTAGCATGAATGTCTTTCTGTAGTCTTTCCTTCATGATGGCTTCGTTCAGCTTTCGAAGTGTACCAGTGTAGGTTTCACCATTGACTGTTGCGCCTTTATCCAAAATGTCCATGAGCATGATGCCTTGGTTATCAGTATACATTTGCATTTCTTTGGATGAGGAGAGCTTGATTGATGCCATTCAGTGCCTTGTCAACTATTTCAGTTTCTCCCTTCCAAACTTCTTTACCTAACGCCTAGCATTGCTCACGTCAATTACTGTATCACCATACACTGTGGCTTAGTGGTTAGCGCTTCTGGTCCCCGGTCCGAATCCTGGGTCACTGCCTGCAAGGAGTTTTCATGTTCTCCCTGTGCTTGTATATGTTTCCTCCAGGTACTCCGGTTTCCTCCCACACTACAAGACATGCTGGTAGGTTGATTGGCTCTCGCTTCTCGGCCTTTTGGCTAAGATCAAGTGTAGTATCTATTTTTATCGGTTGCAGGAGGGGAAAGGAGCTGCTGTACTGGCCTTATGCCTGCAATTTGAGTACCCTGTCTGGTGATCGGGGTCTCTAAAAGGTCCTGGCTATGGGGAGGAAACCAAAGTAAGCGTCCACTCACGTATAGAGTGGGGGTCTGGAGTACTCCTTGGGTGCTGGGATCTGGCAGGGCCCAATTCCTCCTGATTTGGACGGGTCTACCTTGTCTGGCCATGGGCCGGGAAGGCACAAAGCCTGTGCTGTTCAAGCCCCCTGGAGTGATGACCCAGGGGTGTCCTAGTAGCACTATGGGTTTGGGACCCCACTGTGTGAATGGCACTTTGGCCACGACACCTTTTGCTTTTGCTGCACATCGCCTCCTGGGCTAGGCCTTATGGCTGAGGCTAGGGATAATTGTTATTACCGGGCCGCAAGGCCTAGCCATTGCATGGCACTTATTTATTTTTCTCACTTGTATGTGCACCTTCACTTTATTTTTGTGTTTTTCACTCCACAGAATGGAGAGTGTTGGTCTTCGAACCTACCCTGAAGTCTAGGGGGAGGATGTGTAGCCCCCAGGTTCCTTCCTCCCCTGAATCGGGGTCTCCCTTCGGTGGAGCCCTCAACTGAGTACTCGGTGGTCGGCTTCGGCTGGTCAGGAGGAATGGGTCTGCTTGGTTTCGGCTAGGTTGACACGAGTGCCTTGCCCCTGTCAGGAGCCTTGCTCCCCGGGGGGTCAGGGATGAGCCCTGTCTCTTTGGGAGACGGACTATTTAGATAGCACCCCTTCTTTGCACTTGTTTTGTGTTTTCACGTGCACCTTTTTTGTTTACTTTTTGGGTGTTTCGGTACACGATCCACGGGCTTCAAAAGAAAAAACAAAAATGCATGCATGTGAGACAGGGACCTTCGATTGTAAGCTCCTTGAGGGCAGGGACTGATGTGAATGTGCAGTATACCTGTAATTATATATATATGTCAATTACTGAATCGCCATACACATTCTTCAGGCGTATATGGATCTCAACAGCCTCTTTCATCAGAAACCTAATTACTGCTCTTTGTTTCAACTTCTCATCCATTATTTAATTGGTTCAATTTCAAAAAACAGAAGCACATACTGATTGCATTAGACCATATGTAGAACATATATCAGCACTCTATTAAAAGTTCACATCAAAAGCAGATCTGAAACATCAGGCATTACTTTCTAATACCCCCTTGTATCTGCTGCAAAGTATTGTGAGTGGTTGGGAGCGAGCGAGCCTCTCTGTTTGAAGTGTGGATTTTTCTCTCTCTAAACCTAAACCAAATGTTTTTCTGTGGAAAGGTTAAGAGGATGTGGAATAGAAATGCAGAATCGTTAAGTGGTCTGTTGAAGAGATATAAGAGATTTAAACTTGACATTTGAAATGATAATATATTTACCGAAACCCCGGAGAAGTAGATATTTATTAAGGTTGTTTATATTGATTAGACAATGCTTAGAAACTGGATGGAGAGAAAGTGACCAAGCATAACAAGCAAGTAGCATTATACGCCCGTTCTCTCAGTACCTGATAGAAGAATTTTATGGGGCAATGGGAACTAGATCTGTAAAAAAAAAGTCAGAGTGCTGGTCCAAGTATACAGACACATTTCCAATGCGTCAAGTATTAGGATATTGTGTCTACCTTGAGTGTATGTAGCATTTTTGTAATTTTTATAATAACTTTATTTATGAAACATGACAGGAATACAATACAAAGCGTTCTAGACATGCAAAATATAAACTACATAGTTAGCTCCATGCAATCACGTGATAGCAACCAGGGCCGGTGCAAGACTATTTTGCACCCTAGGCAAGACCAGCTACTTGCACCCCCCCTTCCATGGCGCAAACCCCCAATCCCCCCCCCGCCCGCGCCATTTTCCTGTGGGTTAGCTTCTTCAGGCGACAGGTGGATGTAATTTAATTTAAAATAGCCAATAGCAGACTGGCTGTTGAAACCCCACCCACTGAGCAGAGGAGCGAACCTGAAATAGAAAGTTGTCTCTCACTTACACCCCTCTGCTCAGTGGGCGGGTGCAATAGCCAGGCTGCTATAGGCTTTTGCAATTTAAAATAGATAGGGGTGCGGCCTGGGGGGGCCCTAGGCAGCAGTGCACGCTAGGCGGCTGCCTAGTTTTCCTAGTGACAGCACCGGCCCTGACAGCAACAGAATAAGAGATAAAAAGAGCAACAACCAATGAGAAACATTCATCAACACAAAAAGCCCCTACATAGGTTCAAGGTTTCCATATCGGTTTAACAGCATGAGGAAGAAAGATAAACATTCATGAAAAACATACGCCATTGGGATCTTGGCTATCATATAAACATACGCCATTGGGATCTTAGCTATCATATTAAGACTCTGTATCATGAATGGGGAAAAAAAGGATAGCTCAACATCAAAATGTGAAATAAAGTACAAAAAAAACTGAAGCAATAGAAGGGGAATATCAAATAGAACAAAGGAAGACAAAGACGGCCCTCCAGAAAGATGAAAGTAAGGGGGAAGGAATGAGGAAAGAAGAAATACAAGAGGGGAGAAAAGAAAGGAAAGAATAGTGCATACTTCACCAAACCACTATAAACAGAATGTCCATATGTGGCCCAATTGTGGACACCCTGCAGGATCACATAGCAGAACAAGGTCAAGTAATAAGGTGCCTATAGTGAAACCACAACTTCGAAATTGCTCAGTTCTATCTAAAGAAACGTCTCTAGCCTCTTCTGTAACATTTTTGTCATTTTTATATTTATTGGATATGCAGTGAGACTTGTAAGCTACGTTTTATGGGTATAGTGAATATTTATTAAGTGTATGTAGATTTGATATACACAAAGCATTTGAAAAAAAAGGAAAATCCTGTCCTTGTGACAACACAGAAATAAGGGTAATTTTGGCTTCCCAAAATTAAAGAGGGTGAAAAAAATTGCTTGGTTCTCCACTTGAAAAATCTAAATTTAGGGTTACTTTAAAGATAAAGTCTGTCCCGGGGCATTTCAGCTATCTGTTGCTTACGGCGATCTTTATAGAGTGTTCCACGTTGACATTCCATCGCCAATGACGAGGATGCTACTTGCACAGCCTAATATACTAAGTCATGGTAGACTGTTTCAATAATCTAGGTCCTCCAGCCTGTCTGGTTATTAGAGGACTCGGATAATTTAGCCTTTTTCTTCATTCAGCATTTCCCTTTGTCCATCCCTACATGTGACATTAACAGGTCCCCCTACCAGACATTTGCTGCGCCCCGAATCACTGTGCTATACTGACTCTATCTGTGCCCAAGTCACCCACCCCACCAACCTTAGGCCAGATTGGACTCCTATACACCGACAAGCTGTCCTCTGTCCAATATGGCAGCACATCTCTATCTTAGTAAGGACAAGCGCCGATTCAGCCCCTTACAACTAGACAGAGAAAAGGAAATATTTTGCAGGCAGATTCTCTGTTTTATAGTGAACTGGCTTATTATTACCATGATAAATGTGTGTTTATACAGCATGATATACATTTTGCGTTCCTAATACCTTCATAAATCCCTGACAGTCTTTGTAATATTGAGGTAGTAGGCGGGTTAGCGTTCTGATCTGCCAGTTATTACAAGGAAAGCATGGTATTTAGACTGCGTGGGCGATCTCTGTGAAGGGCTTGCTCCAAAAGCTTCTAGTTTTCAGATGTGAGACAGGAAAAGAGAGAAAATCGAGCCTGTGTTCTTCCTCGGCAGAACACTGTGGTGTGTGTGTGTCTGTTATCTGTTAATATCCCATTAAAGAAGATAGAAACTGATCACACAATAAATCATATGTTGGTGGAGTTTAAGAAAAACAATGATCCTTTCTTTGGGGCCTTGTATATCAACATTTCTTTCTAAAACTTGTGTTATTAATTCTCAGCCATTAATTTGCATTAAATCTATCCAAAGACACCCCAGGGGGGCGGCTCATTGGCAGCCTGGGCTCACTTGAAGTGGGTTGAATGAAGCTGGCTGTCATTCAGGACAGAAGAGGATGATAACCCTGGACCAGGAATGTTGAGTGTGCATCGGAGAGCACTGGGAGGGAGGGAAGGAAGAGGAGTATTGGAGCGAAACATATTTTGTTGTCCTAAGCATGTTGGGCAACACATTACCAAAAAACTAATCCAAAGTTCTGGTTTAACAATTGGTGACTGTGGGGTATGCTCCAGTTCCTAGTACAAACATATTGATAGATTAGGCCCTCGGGATGTATCAGGTTCCATTGATTCAAACAGTCATGCACTTGTAGAAGAACTTAGAAGAGTTGAATTTGCATGGTCATGCCTCCTATAGCATTTCACAATGGAGCTGATATGAATGGGAAACAAACAACTGTTGCTGACATGGGCCAGTAGGAACTTTACGTCCTATAAATTCACGTGTCATTCGTGGCGTTGCAATGTTAGGGGCCAAGGATGTCATCCATATTTTTGGAATTGTATAACCCTTGAAGCCCGACAGTTATTAAAAAGCTCTCACTGCAATACTCACCTCCTGTTTTGGGCTCACCCGAGGTGCTTCGGGGTTCTAAGTTGAATGAGATACCTAGCACTATTTAGCCCCCTTCCTCTGAATCCACGAGCCCCAGCCCTGGAGGGTGCATCCATAAGCTGCCCTGGGCTCAGAGGAGAATGCTGTGAGAAAATACAACAGCAAAAAGTTTCCCAGCATGCAAAAAAAAACTTGTCTAACCGCTTAAAAACAGATGTTTGGATACACGTCTTCTGCAGAAAATGTGAAAGCCGCACAGCCACGCCAAGGCTCCTCTGTGTAGTGCATTCCTAACTCTAACCTATGAGAGCCTCCATCTTGGAGCACATGTGGCAAAAGATAAAATTGGGTGCAGGTTCGCCAGGAGGAAGCTCAACCTCCTTAAAGGCACGGGGACAACAAACAAGGGACCCCGCACATCACAACGGCAGCTGAGACCCCCAATGTGTCACTGCACCAAATCAGTCAAGCAAAACAAATGGCAAATGCACTCATCAACTTATAACCAGCTTGTTTTGCTGTGAGGAAAGGCACCATCCTCTGTAGCACCTAGGACCCGCCCAGTGCTAGATGATGAAGACGACCGATAACATCATGTGACCAAACACGCCTGAAAAAAGTATGTGTGCAAAAATAGAAAAACAGTTAAGGTGGCGAGGGGAAAGAACCCACCTAAAACCCACACTGCTCTGGTATGCAAATGACTTTGCATCACAACGCTGGCTGGCTAGCCTCCTGTCACCTCTTGTGGCCTAACTATTGGTTATTGATCACAATCTGTGCCCTTGATCACCAACAGCAAGGTGAGGAAGAACGATCCAGCCATTGAGTTTGTAATACAGTGTTTGCATATTAGACTGTCAAGGGTTTCGAGGATCCAGGAATGCTTAAAAACACATTGGCAGGTGCATGTGGGTACCAGCACATTTAATGTGGTTGCTGGGTTACGTGTTTTTCTTAAAAATGAATAGGGTCTTATTAATGTTTGTGTGACAAAGAGACCGCTACATCATTTGTATTATTAGTGTGGCTGGAATCTGGAATGAGACATTGGAAATGAAACCTATTAATTTAGTGTGATAAACAGGCTAATTGCATCCATAATCCATAAAACAAGCGCTCCACTCCAATTTAAAAAGCAGGATGTCTTAAAAGGTTGCTGGAAACACTAAATATAACTGATTAACACTCTTACTTTCCCTGCAATTGCAGAGCTGCTAATGTACTGTCCGGGCTGTGACACCCTAAAAAGAAAGGGTAATATATGCTGCTGGATATAAAACAACCATTTCAAGTATTTGTAAATCATAATATTAAACTTTTGTTCTATGCTCCCTTTTGGTCTATTAAATATACCATTTAAACCACTTTGTTATATACACCGATCAACCATAACATTATGACCACCTGCCTAATATTGAGTAGGTCCCACCACAACAGCCCTGACCCATAAAGGCATGGACTCCGCTAGACCTCTAAAGGTATGCTGTGGTCTCTGGAACCAAGCTGTTAGTAGCAGATCCTTTGGAGGTCAAGTCAACACCTCCAACTCCTTGCTGTGTTCCTTAAACCATTCTGGAACCATTTGTGCAGTGTGGCAGGACACATTATCCTGCTGAAGGAGACCACTGCCATCAGTGAATACCAATTCCATGAAGGGGTGTACTTGGTCAGCAGCAATGTCTAGGTCAGTGGTACGTGTCAAAGTCACATCCAGATGAAGGGCAGGACCCAAGGTTTCCCAGCAGAACATTACATCACAATGCCTCTGCCGGGTTGCCTTCTTCCCATAATGCATCCTGGTGCCATCTCTTCCCAGATAGGCAACACACAAACACCCGGCTATCCACATGATGTAAAAGAAAATTTGATTCATCAAACCAGACCACCTTCTTCCATTGCTCCGTGGTCCAGTTCTGATGCTCATGTGCCCATTTTAGGCTCTTTTAACAGTGGACACGGGTCACCATGGGCACCCTGAACGGTCTGTTGCTATGCAGCCCCATACACAACAAACTGATATTCTCTGTGTGTTCAGACACCTTTCTATCAGAACCAACAATAACTATTTCAGCAATCTGAGCTGCAGTAGCTCTTCTATTGGATCGGACTACACGGCCCAATCTTCACTCCCCACGTGCATCAATGTGCCTTGGCCACCCGTGACCAATTCACCAATACTTCATTGGTTAACAAAAACTCTGCTCCGGTCTACTGCCAGTTATTCCGCCATTTTTTTTTTTTTTAAATACCTGAATTTGACTTGTTAATGGCCTCCTACAATCCCCTGTACAGCAGAGCGCCGACTGGAAGCAGCATAAGGAGCCAGTGAGCTGTGTTCATGTGCTAACAAGTAACATGGCGATAGAAGGAGAGAGCAGAGTGACAGGGAGATAAGTTCATCAGTCCACTGTTTCACCTTTCAATTGCCAGTCACAAGGTGTGAGGACAGGACCTGTAATTGTTACGTAACTGCAGCAGTGCAAAATCAGGTCTCTTGCAATCCCAGGCAGGGCAGAGCTGTGTAAATCTTAAGACTGGAAGGACACAGATACAAATCCTATGGAAGTGAAAACTCCTGTATACGTGTTTCATCTGTTTATCTGAAGCTAATATTTTGAAAGAAGAACTCCGGGCAAATAAAATGTTTACCCTTGCAGTGCAGCTACCCCCACACAGTGCTCGTTTTGTCTCAGGAGCTAAAAAAAGAATGTTTTACTCACCCAAATGAAGATCCCGGCTGGCTCCTAGACCGGTCCCTTCAGCCTCACTCCCCCTCCTCTCCAACGGTCTAAGGTCCTAAGAGTCATCACATTCTATACAGTGTAAAGGACGTGAGGACGCCGAGGGACATAACATCGCTGGAGCAGAGAGGGAGCGAGGCTGAAGGGACCAGTTTAGGAGCCAGCTGGGATGGTGGTTCAGGTACCAGCGATGTTATGTCCCTCTGCGTCCTCATGTCCTTTACACTGTATAGAATGTGATGACTGACAGGACCTTAGACCGTTGGAGCGGAGGGGGAGCAAAGCTGAAGGGGCAGGTGTAGGAGCCTGTCGGAATCATGGTTCGGGTGAGTATAGCTTTGTTATTTTAACTCCCTAGGCATACCGAGCACTGTGTGGGGGGTAGCTGCACTGCAAGGGTTAAGATTTGATTTGCCCGGAGTCCCTCTTTAAGCTTAGCATCACCATATTGACATTGTCTACGTAGCTTTGCCCCTAACACCGTGTTCCAGCAATCTGTTCCATACCGGATTGTGAAAAGAAGATGAATATAATGACAGCTAAATAGAATGGTTGCTTTGACATTGCTGTGATTATAACCATTTCCTACGGTGCCAGAAACTTCATTTCTGAATGGAAAATGTAAATGGAGGGGTACAAAGCTTTCTATGATGTCGCTATTATTCTGCGCAGATTTTGTATTCTTCCTGCAATGACAAGTATATTGTGCTGAACTATAAACCACTAGGTGACCATTCAGGACTGTCGTTCTATTATCTCCCCTTTAATGAAGGAATGATGGATGTTTTCTGGTCTCTGCAGGGAGACTGCTGAAGACTTTTAACACTTTGCAGAGTCTTTATCACCCAGCATGATAGACCATCAGTAGAGGAATGCAATCTGTGACAAACAAACGCCGTCATTTCTCTGGACTCCGCGTCCGCCAAGCTCCATTATTACTCTTTATAACCACCGGTTTTCCAAGTTACTTTTTTACTATTTGTAGACTAAGCCCCCAGCAGCGAACAGTAGAGTAGAGTAGAGATGCACCGCTACCGGTATCTCGGTATGGAGTACGAGTACCGATATTTTTGTTTTTGGTACCCGCCGATACCTAGTACCGGAAGTCCCATTCAGGAAGCTGGGCGGCGTATAATGACTCGCCACCTGGCTTCCTGATTAGTTGGGAAGCCGGGCAGCGTGTAAAGACTCCCCACCCGGCTTCCCAATTAGCAGGGAAGCCGTCCCCATGCTTCTCGAAGATGAGGGAGCTTGTAGCCAGCTTCCCGACCATTCAGAAAGCCAGGCGCTGCGTCATTATAGGGCGCCTGGCTTCCTGATTGGCCAGCTTCCGACCAATCAGGAAGCCGGGCAACGCGTCATTACACGCTGCCCGGCTTCCTGATTGGCCGGGAAGGTGGCTCCATGCTCTCTTGTCACAAGTGTAATGATGCGCTGCCCGGCCTCCTGATATCGGAAGTGTCTGGCTAGGCATCGGAGCATTTGGGCTAGCCCAGGGGTAGGCAACCTTCACTGTCCAGTCATAGGTTGGAGGGAGGGGCAAGACCTGTAAGTGTTACTTAACTGCAGCAGAGAAAAATCAGCCCTCCTGTCCTGCCAGACAGGGCTGTGCTGTGTAAATCTCCAGACTGCATGGACACAAAGACAAATCCTTTGGCAGGTAAAGCAGCTCTCGTGTATATATATATATCATGTGGAAGTACCACTGTGGAGGTCCTGTGTTGATTGCCTCGCCGCCTACTACCTTTTTAGAGCTGTTCCAAAATCCTGAATGGTCCTTTTTATTGTTCCAGTAATTCACCTTTTCATTTTCTCTCTCTCTGTGAAAGATAAAGTCATCGCTCAGATCGGACTTCATCTTCATCTCTCGTATGTTTTCATCACTTCATCGCGGACACCCGATCTCTCGGCGCCTCAGTGATGGCTGCAGGTTAGCTGTTCGCCCACGCAGTTTCCTGATAGATGTTTTCTAGCCAATCAGATCATCATTCTTGTCAACTTTCCCCCTTCCCAAGCTGAATTACCTTTCAGGCATTGTGTCTTTTTCAATAGATGGAAAATAAAGCTTTTCTCTAATCATAAGAGGGTTTTATGTACTCCTACTCCTAATGTCACACCTCATAGACAACAGATTAACCCTCAAACAGACCAACTAGAACAGCCTTTCCCATCCGGAGTGCTGCGGCACCCTGGGGTGTCTTCTGTCTTTTCTAGGGTGCCTTCAAAGGGGGACTGAGGACTCTGATCTGAAAGAAGACTGATGTGAAAGGGGGGGCTTTGGACTCTGATGGGAAGGGGAACCGAGGACTCTGATGGGAAGGGGAACTGAGAACTCTAATGTTAAGGGGGACTGAGGACTCGGATGTGTAGGTGGGGACTGAGGACTCTGATTTGAAGGAGGAACTGGGGACTCTGATCTGAAGGGGGAATGAGGACTCTGATGCGAAGAGGAACTGGGGACTCTGATTTGAGGAGGGACTGAGGACTCTGATGTAAAGGGGGACTGAGGACTCTGATGTACAGAGGGACTGAGGACTCGTATGTGAAGGAGGGATTCTGAGGACTCTGATGTGAAGGGGGACAGAGGACTCTGATGTGAAGGGGGACAGAGGACTCTGATGTGTAGGGAGGACTGAGATCTCTGATGTGAAGGGGGGACTGAGATCTCTGATGTGAAGGGAGGAAGCGCCCTACCTAGGATAAGGCTCTGGTATATATTTTGGGAGTTTTCCACATTTAGACTGGGCTGCCTCAAGATTTTGCATATTTTTAAAACAACATGGACAGGAAAGAGAGTCTGCAGGAGACAGAGCATTGCACCCGCCATCTGCTGATCACGGCTGCAATGCTTCACTGGCTCCACTGCAGAAAAGGAATAGATGCTCATTATTTCTGATATGAAGACGCGTGCAATTAGCATTTTTTCTCAAAAAAAGTGGACTCTGCCTTTATTGCCTTTTAATAAAGTCGGAGTCACACTATGTGAGTATTTGTGTCATGAGGGAGCGAGATACAGCAAGACCTGACATCAGGTGCAGGAGGAAAGGACATAGAATGATCAATCTTGGATATATGCGAGCGCGGTCAGTCCTCCTATTAGAGTTCAGATTGTGTCTGGTGAGTGTTTTGATTCTCTCACGGTGGCGGAGGAAGAGAATGTATGGATCCAGGGACAAGCTACATGTTCACTGTTATGTGGAAACACTAATTAGAAGAGATCTCTTGTGTATCCTGTTGGCTATGTTTGTGGATTTATAGATGTAGATACAATGAGCCATAACACATGTGGGTCTATTAAAAAAAAAAATTGCATAACTTATTCATCCAGCGAAATTGCAGGTAAAGACTGATGAATGGGCATATACAGTATATGAGCATATAAATGTAACCATTGCTACTATAGGGATGACAATGGTTACATGTTCATTCCCTTTTGCTGTCTCTTGAATTGTAGCATTGTATCCTGTTACTAACATGTATTTATTTCCTATGATCCCCGGCTCCATCTAGTGGCCGTAATGCTGTATTTTATCCGTTGTTAGTGATTAGATACAATGTTACAGTTCTAGGGGATGCTGCAGGGAATGAGCATATAACTATAACTGAAAGATTTTCCTTAAAGGATAAGTGCACTTTAAGATACATTGCACTTATTTTTTTGGCCCCCTGTAAGCTGACCAAAGTGATCTCACCCTCCCTCTGCATAGAAGCGTACTTGAATTCTGACTTCTAAGGGGCCAGAGGTAAGCAGAGGGAGAGGAACCCCATAGAAGTCAATGGGGATATACCTAGAAAGCATGGCTAGGAGAGGGAGACTTTTGCTGCAGGATGAAATGCCTTCTTGGTATATCCCCATTGACTTCTATGGGGTTCCTCTACCTCTGTTTACCTCTGGCCCCTTAGAAGTCAGTGTGGATGTACTGCACAGGTATGGCCAGGAGAGGGAGACTCATAGGAAATGAACAAACAATGGAGATTGGGCCTATCAAAACTCAATAGGTATTAAGCTGTGAAAGGGGAGGGATTGGTTAGGTCAGCTTAAAGGGGCCATAAGGGTAAGTGCATATAGTGGACTTATCCTTTAAAGCCGAACCAAACTTTCAATAGAGATCAACTTAATACATTCCAGGTGCATCAAAACAAAAGGTGTGCAAAGTCTGACAGCTAATTTGTATTAGAAAGCAGCCACAGCCTGAGCTAAAAGCCTATCCCCTGCCAGGCACCCTTGCTCTCTCTCGGTGTGTGGAAGCAGTGGTCTCTCTGCAGAAATCTGATACACCCTCTTCTGAGCCAGACCTATAGCTCTCCAATCAGCAGACAGCATGAGATTTGTTGATTGGATAGCTCTAGCTCTGACTCAGCAGGGGGCGTGCAGAGAGACCACTGCTTCCACACTGAGAACACAGGTCCTTCTTTGTAGCATGCTGGCAGGGGATGGCCTTTTCTTTTAGACTGTGGCTGCTTTCTAAAGAGAATGATCTGAAAGACTTTGCACACCAAGTTTTGATGCACCCGGGACGTATTTAGCTGATTTAAGCTGAAAGTTCAGTATGGCATGGCGTCAGTTCAGCACAGCACGTCTATTCCTTACTCTGTGTTGGGGCTTGATGCTCTTACAGCCATTACAACCATTACAAGTTGATGTGTATGTGCCTCGTAAAGGGTAAATACCCCCCCCGTACACCCTTCATAGTGACCGTTACTGATGTCGTTTAGCGAATATCTCGTCTAATCCTACGTCAGCCTTGATCACAGACACTTTGAAGTTTCCCTCGATTCCCTGACAAGCTCATAATTAACTCTTAAGTTATGCATGTTTTATGCAGTTTGGGGATTGAATTAGAAACCCGCTGAAAGCATTTGAAGATGCACACGAATAGTTTATAGCCGACGATGGCACCACCTGCTCCGGCCAAACCTTTCCCGCACTTCCTGTTCTGGTAGCAGCTAAAAACCTGACAGATTCTGACCCTTTTGTACTATCCAAAATAAAGACTGTTTTGGCTGGATTAAACATCAGTACACAATAAAAAAAACAATGCTCTTTGCATAATTCGGTGTATAGGTTCAGTGGCATTAGAATGAGATGAGGGCTTAACTATTGACTTTCCCCAGAAGGTCAGAATTTGCATATCAGTACCGGTGGTGTTTAGCCTGCTTAAAGGGTATGTAAACAACGATGCATTCCTATTTCATTGCTTTTGGTCTAGTAAATAAACTATTAATATATTTTAAGATTTTCTTAACCCTTGCAGTGTAGGGGTAGCCCCACTGCAAGGGTTATGTGCTCGTTTTTTGTCTAGTTTAAAAAATAAAGTTATTCTCACCCAATCCTCTGAGCCAGCAGGCTGTGGCAGCGCTCCCTCCCTGTGTCTTCCCCGCTGCAGCAATGGTATGGTCCTCTGCATCCTCACGCCCTATATACTGTGTATAGCATGTGATGACTCGCAGAACCTTATACTGCTGCAGCAGAGGGGGAAATAGGCTCCAGGGACCAGTCTAAGAGCAAGCCGACTCTGTGGATCGTGTGATTATAACTTTTACTTTTAAACCTAGACAAAAATGAGCACTTAACCCTGAGCAGAGGGAGGGGGTGGGGGGTGTTGTAGCCCCACTGCAAGGGTTAACAAAATTTTTACTCTGAGTTTTGTTTTAATTCCAGCTGCTTATTCGCAGCTCAGTGTGCAATAGAAAGAACATTGCGAGGAGGAAGGTAAGAAGCCTTTCTTGCAGAAGAGACACAGGGGTCTATCTATATAACTGGTCGAATGCTCTTTAATAGGTTAATTTATAAAGAACAGAGTGAAGGGGGAAATACTGTATTATGGCCACTAGATGGAGCCGAGGATCATACGAAATAAATACGTGTTAGTAAGGAGATACAACTTTACAATTCGAGAGATCGCTTGAGGGAACAAACATATAAATGTAACCATTGCTTTCCGTGTAGTATCAATAGTTACATTTATATTCTCATTCCCACCAGCAATCTTTTGAATTATACTATTGTATCTGCTTACTAACAATGGGGAAAATACCACATTATGGCCACTAGATGGAGCCGAGGATCATAGGAAATAAATACGGCATTATAGCCACTAGATGGAGCTGAGGATCATAGGAAATGAATACGGCATTATAGCCACTAGATGGAGCTGAGGATCATGGGAAATAAATACTGCATTATAGCCACTAGATGGAGCTGAAGATCATGGGAAATAAATACGGCATTATGGCCACTAGATGGAGCCGAGGATCACAGGAAATAAATACAGCATTATAGCCACTAGATGGAGCTGAGGATCATGGGAAATAAATACGGCATTATGGCCACTAAATGGAGCCGAGGATCATAGGAAATAAATACATGTCATTAAGGAGATACAATGTTACAAGTCTAGAGATCGCTGGAGGGAATGAGCATATAAATGCCACCACTATAGTATGGTACCATAGTATCAATGGTTACATTTATATGCTCATTCCCTCCAGTAGTTTTTTGAATTATAAAATTGTATCTCCTTACTAACATGCATTTGTTTCCTATGATCCTCAGCTCCCTCTGGTGCCCATAATGCAGTATTTTCCTTGTGCACACTGATAAGGGGGGGGGTATAAGTGATCAAGCAGGTTGACCCAGGTGATAAGAGCGGGTATTAGTGATCAAGCAGGTTGACCCGGGTGATAAGGGGGGGGTATTAGTGATCAAGCAGGTTGACCCAGGTGATGAGGAGGGAGTATTAGTGATCAAGCAGGTTGACCCGGGTGATAAGGCGGGGGTATTAGTGATCAAGCAGGTTGACCCGGGTGATAAGGTGGGGGTATTAGTTATCAAGCAGGTTGACTCCGGTGATAAGGAGGGGGTATTAGTGATCAAGCAGGTTGACCCGGGTGATAAGGAGGGGGTATTAGTGATCAAGCAGGTTGACCCGGGTGATAAGGAGGGGGTATTAGTGATCAAGCAGGTTGACCCGGGTGATAAGGAGGGGGTATTAGTGATCAAGCAGGTTGACCCGGGTGATAAGGAGGGGGTATTAGTGATCAAGCAGGTTGACCCGGGTGATAAGGTGGGGGTATTAGTGATCAAGCGGGTTGACCCGGGTGATGAGGAGGGAGTATTAGTGATCAAGCAGGTTGACCCGGGTGTTTGTGAATGAACCTTTTGAAGAACATTCGATCAGAAGAGAATTTGCACTAAGAATATTATTATTATACAGGGTTTATATAGCGCCAACAGTTTGCACAGCGCTGTACAATATAAGGAAGACATTACAATCACAATACAATTCCAGACAAGATGGTAAGGTGGGCCCTGCTCCTGAGTGCTTACATTCGTTGTTGCCCCCTTTGTTACAACAGCTTGTTATCTAGTACAGAACGAATGTACATGCAGTTTTCCTGGACGAATGAGCTATAAGAATTCTCTTTAGATATTCTCCATATTATGTCTCTTCTGTAATGAAAGAAACAAACCTTCCTGCTCACAATTTCTTCTTCTAAGGCTACAGTTCCGCTTTAAATGATCTTTGTACTTGAACTGCCTGCGGGATTAAACAGGTAATAATTGGAGGGTCCCCGTGTTGCAGGAAAGGGCAGTACGGCGTGTAGCATCCCCTGCACCAGTAACGAAATAGCGGATATTTGACCATTCTAATTAAAGCGATTGGTGGGTCGATTTATAGAACATCACAATGCAGCCATCGATTTACCAGATCCCAGCCGCACGTCCCTCCCAGCGCTAAGTTAATTGAAAGCGCCGTGTTTGGGCTGGAGGTGGATTTCCAGTCCAGCCGCGGCTTTAATGAGGCCTGTTATTGGAGAAGACGCGCGTTTCTCCGGGCTGACTCCGAAGTTCAAGCGAATTAAAACACAGCAGGACGCTGCGGTCGCCCGCTGGATTTGTTTTGGGGATATTTTGCCGTTTTACATTTTTTTATGTGCTAACCAGCTCTCCGGAAGGCGGAATCAGATTTTTTGTTTCCCCTAGAGACCAGATCGAGATTGAAAACCAATATTTGATTTTGTCGGCGGGCCTCGTTGATCACAGTGGGCGAGATGGGAACAGTCAGTTTTGGCCTACGGCTAGGTCTTCCCGTGCACGGCAAAGCAAGAGGTTCATTTAACTTACCACCTCCGAAAACTGCACGTGATCGTCTTTTCTTCACCGCTCCGCCGCCGGGAGCGAGGAGAGGGAATTGGGTGCAAGTGACTTGCAGCTTACAAAGGCTCAATGGGGGGAATTTATCAAAACTGGAGCAGACAGAATCTGGAGCAGCTGTGCATGGCAACCAATCAGCTTCTATCTTCAGTTCAGTCTCAATGAAAGAGAGAAGCTGATTGGTTGCCATGGGCAACTGCTCCAGATTTTGTCTCCTCCCGTTTTGATAAATTCCCCTCAATGGCTCTATATGATTGGGCAAAGTGACAGCTTCACTTTAATGCCTCATTCTGATTAAAGATGTCCGCCCAGTCCCAGCCTATGCAGCATGTGCTGCTTGTTTTACTAGCGGAAGATCTAAGTGAGGGGAATACTAACCTTAAAGAACTCCAAGAATTAAAAAAAAGCAATGGGGCTACCCCCACACTGCAAGCGTTAAGTGCTAGGGGGCTCAAATAAAAAAAAGACATACTCATCTGATCCTCGATCCTGCTGGGATGCTAGACCGGTCCCCACAGCCTCTTCTCCCCTGGGCTCCTGCGGTCTAAGGACCACTGGCGTCATCTTATGCAGGCCCGTCATGCCTTTGCCGGGCCCGCGCGGGGGGCAGCGGAGCCTGGGATGGCCAGCAGAGGGGGGGGCACACACTTCCCCAGCACCGTGCAAGCGATCGGGTGGCTCTATTGCCACCTGAATGCTTGTATGTGACAGGCCTCTTGATATAACCAATTCATGTTGCTGCCGTTTATATAGGTATTGTGGCCCTGAGGAGGTTCATTCTTTTGTCATAAAAACAGATATAAAAAACATGTAATAAAGGAATATATCTTCCTTACTCTGATTCTGTAGTATTCCATATCGCTGAAATCTTACTAGCTGTCCAGCAGGGATGCAGGCTGCACTATCTGACATACAGAGAGCCACATATCATAGAAACGGTGGAGCACAAGCATCTATAAATGTGATGTGCATCAAAAAATTAGTTTCAGATAGCCGTAGGGTAATAACCTGGCTCGTGTCATTACTGGAAATACATGACGGATTCTCTTTAGGGAATTTAATTCTTTAGGAAGGAAGCCGTATAGTTCAACAATGCCGGCTCGCTGTTTTCGAACGCACGCCGCTAAGCTTACACACATTGACGTTGGCATGCCGCGATCTTTCCGCAGGCTACATATAAGCTTTCCCAGTTTCAGAGAACCTCGTCTTCCCCCCGGGGGCATTCCTCAGCATACATAATATTGTGGCGGCAGCAACAACCACCACGGCGCTAAACCGAGTTTCCTTCCCGGCAGTTCCGCGAGCAGCAAGTAATTACACCTGAATGAATGAAGCCAGATGCGACCTGTTCGATATACTTTCTGAAAGCCAAGACCCTGTAGAATCGGCGGCAGTTGGAAATGGCGGCAGTTGCAAACGTTTATGTTGCGTGACATTAGCACAACTTATTATCTAACCCACAATTTTGTGAAAAATACACTTAAAGGAGAGAACTATGGGGTCAGTGTTTTTCCCCATAGTTCTCCTAAGGGTCACAGGAGGACATATACTAGCGTCCTCCTGTGACCCAAAGCTCAGTATATCGCGAGCTATGCCTTGCGGTATACAGAGGACCACCACAGCCGGGACAGATCCCGACAATGCGTTCGAGATCCACCCAGCTGCGTGAGTGACAGCAGGCTCTGCCTGTCTAGAGGCAGAGCCAGCTGTGCCTGCCCCCTCCCCCGTCCATTCCTCCACTCAGCACTGGAGGATCAGAGCGGGGAGGGGGGGAATCCCTGCGGGGAGCCATGAGTGACAGTCACAGATCTCTGCAGGGAGATGATCGAGAAGTGAGCGAGCGACAGTATTCGTTCACTCACTTCCCGATCTATTGAGCCGACCTGCGACAGTTTCATTGTCACACGTCGGCTCGAACTATGAAGATGAGTGATTTTCACTCACCTCATAGTTCTCCTTTAAATTACATTTAGTGCCCCAAACACTATATAAAACCCGTTTTTGGGTGATAAAATATAAATGATGAGGTTACAACGAGTAAATAGATAGCCAACATGCCCGGGTTAAAAATTGTGTGCGTCTGTGAAACTGCGACAAAATTCAATACCCCAAAAAGGCCATAGACGACGCCTTAAAAGCCCCCACTGGTCACCGGTTTAGGGATACGCATAAATATTGGAATTATTGCTCTCACTCGGCGTGCGCAGCATTACCCAACATGTGTAACGCGATCGTCGTTTTTGTACGTAGGCGCACCCGACGCGTGTTTACCTGAAGACGCGCGTGCTTGCAGGGGACTTTAATACATTTTTTATTATTATTTTTACATTTGTTTTATTTAATATTATTTGTAAAACTTTTTTTTGTTTACTTTAATTGCCATCACATAGGGGGGCCCCCACGTGATAGCATATTGGCAGGGACAGGTACTCTTTAAGGTGATACTGGGGCCCCCCTCTACATATTTAGCTGTTTTCCTGGAGCTCAGATTTAACCAGTAAAAGGGATTTCTACATTGTTCCCTACAACACTGTAAACAGAGGTGTATCTACAAAAAAATTGCACCCCTGGCATCCCGCCCAGCTCCTGGCAACCAGTGACATCACTGGTTGCCAGGAGCTGGGCAGGACTATGGCCAGAGCGTCCCAGGATGCCAAGAGTCGGGCCAGGAGATGTGTAAGGGCCATACACATCTGTCCACCCAGATCTTAGCAACCTGGGAAGCTCTGGCAGGGTTCCCGCCCGGGTCCTAGTAACCAGTGACATCACTGGTTGCCATTAGCTGTGCGGGATGCCGGCCAGGGCTTCCTGCCCGCATACACATATCCCCTTCTGCTCTGGTTGGTAAGAGCCAGGTGGGGAAATGTGTATGGCCATTTAAAATCTCCCCGCCCGGCTCTTAGCAAGCTGGGACTCTCTGGCCGGTGTCCCGCCCAGCTCCTGGCAACCAGTGACGTTGCCAGGAGCTGGACGGGATGCCGGCCAGAGCATCCCTGATTGCTAAGAGCCGGGTGGGGAGCTGGATGTGTACGAGAGAGGGGTGGGGAGAGAAAAATGTCAGCTAAAGTGGGGAGCAGTGCCATGTTCCATACTCTGGATTCTCCACTGACTGTAATCTTGCTTCAATTAATCTCCTGTCGTTATTTTCTTTCCAGCTGGTTCACGGGACGACGTCCAGAATTCACCGACCCGAAAGTGGTGGCGCAGGGTGACGGCAGAGAAGGTAACGCCCACAAGTCTGTAATGCACAGACTGCTTGGCTGGCGAGGCATAGTGTCACCGACTATGAAAGGCACCACACGAGGCATTCGTTATTATTCATCAGAAATAAATGTTCTCTGCGGATCACACGAAGGCGCACAGATGGCACGGCCCCGTTCTAGAAGTTATTAATATTTTGCATCCTGGGATCTTTTTCAGATCAGAGAGTCTGTTCCTCCGTACAGGTCTTGGAACTGAATTCTCTTTTCCATTTTGATCAGTGACGCGAGTTACTTTATATAATGAGCTATAAATGTGTTCTCAGTATCAGGCTACAAGAAAACCAATATACGGACAGATGATGTTATAGGCAAATCTTGGCTTTTGTTGCAAAAGGGGAGCTTTTGAGAGATTTGCATATAATTATTATTATACAGGATTTATATAGCGCCAATAGTTTGCACAGCGCTTTACTTCAATGGTCTATACTTCCGCATCCTCTGATTTTTCTATGCCGTTTTTTAACTCGGCTTATTCGTTTTTTTCATCATATGATCAATTTAAAGTACCGTTTGTTACCAGTTCATGTTAAATCCACCCCACTCCCCATTCTGGCCACAAGCAGCCAATCAGCCAGGAAGCAGGCTGATAGGAGGAGAACGCTGAGTGATGGAGAGATGAGCTTACCCGGGCTCAGAGGAAGTGAGTGGAATGGTACTGAACATCAGACCGAAGGACACCTAGTGACAGAAAAAAAGTACTGCAGGGGATATTTCTGGATTAAAGGTGAGTATTGTCGCAAAAGCTGGTTTTACTTTTCTTTTCTAAAGGGTAAGTATTGCTGTCATTGTTCGCGTATTATTTTTGGCTAGGGTTCTGCTTTAAGTAATACTAGATGCCCTCCCTCCCCCCGCCCCTCCAACAATTCATGATTGGCCTGTGCGATGTGTGACTCCACTGGCTAATTGGTAGGCGGTGGGGTCACGTGTTGCATATAGGAGCGCCCTGAGTTTTGGGGCTCCTGGTGACTCTAGGAGGTAGCTGAGGAGGTGTGCAGACACACTGAGCGGTAAGTACAGAGTTTCTATATCTCAAGCATTCTAAAAGCTGACATTTTTTCTTAGGGTTAAAACCCAAGTCATTTTTTTTATTGTCTCTGTCCCATTGGGGAAATTTCCCTTCGCTTCCAGTCCTGGAGATGCAACAGGAAGTGAGTGGAAATCTCTCCAAAGTGAGGAAAAGCTTATTTTTGTCACCATAACACGTGTCCCCATTGGATGATTCCCCCTCTATTGCTGTCCTAGTAGCAACTGTCAGATTCTGGATTCATTGTTTCCAGGTTAAGCAGAGAGATAATCTCCCCAACAAGAGAGGGTCTCACACTTCCACACTTCCATACTAATTAAAAAGAAAAAGTTTTGTCTTTGAATTCCCTTTCCACACAATAAGGATAACAGCCAGCGTCTCTCCGATAGGAAACGTTATTCAGGGGTTCCAGCTCGTTGGACGGCCCGTCTACCTGCCGCTGACAGATGCTCACCTTCTGTACTCCGATCCTGTTGAGAATGCATTAAACACCAAATTATATTCCAATTATCTCCTCGTCACGTGGTGAAGCCGGCGGGGTCACCTTGATAAAACGTGGAATTACCCGCGGACTTCATAAAGTGAAGTTTTGAAAAGCGGCTTTAATTTATCCTAATGCATTAGCGCCGCGAGACAGCGCCGCACGCACGCTTATTATCATGAGAAAGCGGAGTGCTAAATTGAACAAGTGTTTAATTACAGCGTGCAGAGCTGGCCGGGCTCGTGCTCAGCTTTTGTGGGTTTTTTATGTTTAAACATCAGTTCAAGCAGCAAGCTGGTAAATCATTAGCACGGCAGCTGTACCCTCTGCAGATGGGATACGGAAGCCATAAACTGACTGCGCTGTGCTGGCCCACTCTTTATTTCATACATTCCCTGCACGGGCAAATGTTTGTGGGCATGTGACCGTCACTCCTGTATGGGCTTGTTGGACATCACATTCCAAAACCATGGGAATTAAATGGAGTTAGTCTCCTATTTATGTATATAGCAGCCTGTACTCGGAATGCTTTCCATAAGAGTTTGGAGGATGTCTGTGGGAATTTGTGGCTATTCAGCCAAAAGATTATTTGTGAGGTCAGGTCTTGAAGATGGATGAGAAGACCAAAATTGCAATTGGCTTTCCAGTTCATCCGAAAGGTGTTCAGCAGCGTTGAGGTCAGGTACTGATAGTGGGTGAGAAGACCTGACTCACAATCGGCATTCCATTTCATCCCAAAGGTGTTCAGCAGGGTTGAGGTCAGGACTCTGTGAAGGCCACTGAAGTTCCTCCACACTAAACTCATCAAATCATGTCTTTATGGAGCTGGATTTGTACACAGGGCACAGTCATTGTGGAACAGAAAAGGGCCTTCACCAAATTGTTACCACAACGCTGGAAGGACGCAATTGTCTACAATATCTTTCTATGCTATAGGATCAACAGTGCCCTTCACTGGAGACTCCTGAGCTCCATCATTCATATCTTTAATACAGATGGGGGCGGAAACAAGACAAGTCACCCTACATAAGTTGAAAGAGCAATAGTGAGCGGTCTTTATTACAGGAGGTGGTGGAGACAAGACCAGTCACCCTGCACAAGGAGAGAGAGCAGCAGTGAGCGGTCTTTATTACAGGAGGGGGAGGAGACGAGACCAGTCATCCTGCACAAGAAGAGAGATTAGCAGTTACCAGTCTTTATTACAGGAGGGGCGGAGACCAGACCAGTCACCCGGCCCAAGGAGGGGGAGCAGCAGTGAGCGGTCTTAATTACAGGAATCTCCAGGTCTCACACGGGATTACTGCACAGATCTGGAAGAAATACACAAAGCTCACCAAGATTTAAGAAGAATACACAGGACTCTTGTATGAGGACAATATTTACTGATCCCGGAATTCAGCTTTAATTACAGATCTGTTGAGCATCGCACTATGTCAGTAAAAGTCTATAAAATGATGATTCTTCATAAAGGTCACAACTGCAGTCATAATCCTATGTAGTTCAACACAGTTGACATTTGAGCGGTGGATGCAATTTAAAGAACCTGCAATCTCCTTATGTTATACATTGATGGCATTACAGTGATTTATTCTTCCCATGAGGATGTTTTAAAGGACTCTTCACTGATCTCCCTTATTGACATGTCAGCCATAATCTACAGGCGCTGTATGTTTGATTGATTGATTTGTTTGGTTAGGGCTTTTCCCCATAGTTCTCCTTAGGGTAACGGGAGGACACAAACTAGCGTCCTCCCGTCACCCTAGGCTCCGTATATCGCGAGCTGTAGCTCGCGGTATACTGAGACGCCGTAGCTGAAGCAGATCCCGACAATTATGTCGGGATCCGCCCAGCTGTGTGACTGACAGCTGGGTCTGCCTATCTAGAGGCAGAGCCAGCTGTACCCGCCCCCTCCCCCGTTCGTTCCGCCAGTCAGCGCTGGCGGATCGGAGCGGGGAGGGGGGAATCCAGCCCCTCCCCTGTCACGGCAGAGAGCCGTGACAGGATCGAGAGGTGAGCGAACGCCGGTATGTGTTCGCTCACTTCCCGATCTACTGAGCCGACCTGTGACAGTGTCATTGTCACAGGTCGGCTAGAACTATGAGGTGAGTGAAAAGCACTGGCCTCATAGTTCTCCTTTAAAGATTTACAAAACATGAACTCGTTTACAAGATTTTATGATCACGCTATTCAACGACATAAGATTGTGACTGTACTTGTGACCTTTATGAAGAGTCAGTACATGGTGCTCCAAGAACTCCTGCGCCATTTAGGAGACTAGGCCCTGATATAGTGCTGTACTTCCAGGACTATTAAGACAGATCTGTTCGCTTTTTTAAAGGAGTTGTAATGTCCCAGCATCTCCTCTCCTGTTATAACATCAGCAGTGTAATACGCATACATACTGGAGATGTTTCTGATAATGTAATCAATGCTTACTTGAGAAAATCCCTTTTATGTAGTGAGTGCTGCCTTCCGTCTGTCCATCACTTCCAACAACTTCCTGGATTCCCAGTGTGCTTTGCGTCTCTTTCCCTGCTGCTTGATGTGATGCAATCTCCATTTCTCAAGACTACATCTCCCATCATGCATTGCTTCCAGCAAGCAATGCTAATGTTACATCGTTCAGACGTTGCGTTGTAGTTCAGAAGGTAGGTTCTGTGAGGGCGGTGACACCAGGAAGTGAGTGAAATGGTGTCACTGCATTTTGGAAGTACATCCTATGGGCATCTTCAATAAGTAAGTTTGGATCTGGTAATTTGGAGCGGGAGAGAACTCATGGGAATTCAATATAGAAATACAGTAATTCTATTACTGTCTGTTTTAATAATAGTCTCTGCAGATGAGCAGAAGGCTCTGAGTAACCTACTAAATGCTTCTTGGATATCTAGGAGGAGCCACAAGAATGTGACAAACGACTCGCAGATGTCGCAGCAGATGTTCCCGTCTCCATGAACGCACAGGAGCGTGCTGGCATCCCCGCCACCATCACACAGAGTTACATAATCACCCATATCGCTGGCGTTTTGTGACATGAGCAAAAGTCCTTCCACATGGAGGATGTGGGTCTTCAGGCCTACCCTGAAGTCTAGGGGGAGGATGTGTGGCCCTCAGGTTCCTTCCTCCCCTGAATCGAGGGTCTCCCTTCGGGGGAGTCCCCAACCGTGTTCTCAATGGTCGGCTTCGGCTGACCACGAGGAATGGGTCCGCCTGGTTTCGGCCAGGTGGACACGAGTGCCTTGTCCTCATCAGGAGCTTTGCGATCCGGGGGATCGGGATGGGCCCTGTCTCTTTGGGAGACGGACCCTTTAGATTGCATCCCTTATGTGCATTTTTTTGGTTCACTTTTTGGATGTTCGATGCACGCTCCACAACTTTCAAAAAAAAAAACTCAGAGAGGGGAGAAGAAGCAGCACAAGGAGCCAATTAGGTGTGTTGCAGTGGAAAGAGCATGCTGATAGGAGAGAGCAGAGTGTCAGAGAGATGAGCTCATAAGTCTGCTGCTTTTCCTTTCACTGTCTAGACACAGCAGGAGGGGAGTATAACCCTCCCCAAACTTTGTTTTTGCTAGGGATGCACCGATACCGGTATTTTGGTACCAAGTATGAGTACCTGTATTTTTTTTTCGGCACTCGCCAATACCAAATACCGAGTACCAGAAGTACCATTCAAGAAGCCGGGCAGCATGTAAAGACTCGCCACCCGTCTTCTCGATTACCAAGGAAGCCGTCCCATGCTTCTCGTCACTATGTAACGAGAAAGCATGGAGCCGGCTTGCTGGCCAATAATGGAAGCCGGGCCCCGTGTAATGACGCGTCGCCCGGCTTGCTGATTGGCCGGGAAGCCGGCTCCATGCTCCCTCGTCATGAGATGACGAGGGAGCATGGAGCCGGCTTCCCAGCCAATCAGAAAGCTGGGTGCTGCGTCATTATACGTCACCCGGCTTCTTGATTGGCCAGCTTTCCGACCAATCAGGAAGCCGGGCAGCGCATCATTACACGCTGCCCGGCTTCCTGATTGGCCGGGAAGCCGGCTGCATGCTGTGTCGTCACAAGTGACGAGGGAGCATGGAGCCGACTTCCTGATACAGGAAGTAGCGGGCCAGGCATCGGAGCATTTGGGCGAGTACTAGTATCGGTATCGGTGGATCCCTACTTTTTACCATACCAGATATCCACCCAACATGATTTCCTCTCAGCTGTCAAATTTTAGATTAACTTTGACACCTGGGGTCAGAGGTCACCAGGACAAATAATGAGATGGAACTCACTGATACACCTAATGGAGGTTCTAACCCTTCTCCACTTTAATTCTAGTGAAATAAGGTTTGGCTGAAGTTCCACTTATTATGAAGGTAACGGTTGTATTCTGTCCCATGCAAAACCCAAATCGGAGATCCCTCACGTGACTGGATGTCACTCACCCAACTGCTACTTCTGATTGACAGCTAGAAGAACCAATCAGGAGCTAGTTATGCAATAATTGTCACAGATATCAGTGCATGGTGTAACTCATCCTCAGGGGCTGATTTTGCCGGGGGGAGGGGGGAGGGGTTAGGATTCTTTCTGATTGACCTGAAGGCAAATTGTAATTTGAATTGACTGGAAATTAGTGTAAATAAATGTTCATAAATGTCATTACAGTTACCAGAGTGCGGTCACAAGGCTTCCTGACACTGTCCTTCAACGTGGTCACAAAGGACCTGAAGAAACTGGGCTACACCAACAGCACCAGCGACCCCCCACACCCGGTGGTGACGTCCCACCCTTAACCATCTACTTACTACAAAGCAAGATACTGTGTTAGAAAGAACTTCTGAAATTGTCACATATAACCTGATGATACTTTTTTTACGTCATTCTCTGCCAGGAGAGAGGAACCAATATGAGCTCAATCACCATCATGAACTGTGTCTCTGTGCCCATCTCCTCCACTACACAGCAGGAGCAGAGCAAGGAAAGCTCCGGATTCCTTACTGGAGCTATTTATTTTCCAAACATGCTCAGCTATGACATGCCGATGAGGAAACGTGACCTAAGCTCTTCACTTGGCAGCACCAAGGTTTGGGACCACCTTAAACAACCAAGGCATTGAGGAGCAGGGACCATGTCCTATTCCACCAATCACAGTTCAGTGTTGGCAGCAATTTTGTGCTTTGACCTGAAATATCAGAGCTACATTGGCCTTAAAGTGACATTAAACCCTCAGATTTTTTAACATAAGCCAATACTATAATGTGCGCCTTACTGTAATCCATGGTAGTTTCCCTTCTCTTTGCTGCTCTTCCTTTTAAATCCTCATGTCTTCTCATGCTGGGGGAGAACTTCCCTTTGCAGCTGAGTGCCTCTTCCTGTAGTGCTGGCTCAGGTTACAAACCTATACACAGACACCATGTATCCATTCCTGAGACAAGGCAGTCTGCTGCAAAACAGAAGTCCTCCCCCAGCATGAGAAGACATGAGGATTTAAAAGGAAGAGCAGCAAAGAGAAGGGAAACAACCATGGATTACAGTAAGGCGCACATTACCGTATTGGTTTATGTAAAAAAATCTGAGGGTTTAATGTCACTTTAAGGACGTCGCCATCTTTTGAAGAATGAATAGACTTTGCTGAGCCTAGAAAATGGCTTCTGGACTTGGTATACCGGTACCCTTGTGAGGAAAATCTCTACTATATCACACAGTTCCTCCTTCACGTTCTATGATAGGAGTTTAGTCATTTGCAGAAGATGCTGTCTTTCTTTTCTGTAGTGTGTTACAGGCCGCTCTTCTTCATTAAAGATGTCCCACGATGCAGTTCTTCAGTACCTGTAATACAGAGGTAATGGGGAAGTGTGGACAAACAGCAGGGTCAGAGGTCACCTTAAAGTGAAGTTCTGGATTGCCCTTGCAGGTCGCCCCACACTATATACATTCCTTCCTTTCCATCTGCACAGCTCCATTCAGTCACCATAAGTGTTACGAGAACCATACAAACTACAAGTTGCTGGAGTCTTGACTTACACAGGACCATGGTGTCTCTGGGGGAAATGTAACACTTCTGTCAGTAAGGCAATGTTACAATGGAGCAGTGAGACGGATTTAGTACAAGTCCATATATCCATAGAATCCAGTGCACTCCTTACAGCCATAGACCTCAAATGATGGCGGTGGTGAAATGACGGATGGCACAGTCACTAAATAGTCCAGAATGTCTCTAGCCAGAGTGACATATCACCAGCACACATTGTAGCAATACAAGAATTGGATAGTTATTGGCCACCAAGCAGTGTGATGTTTTGGGGCCACTTAGGACCCTTCCTTAGGCAGCAGTGACTTGAAGGGGTCCTTAGTGGCCCGAAATGTTGCGTTGTTTGGTGATAAATAAATGTCCCCTTTTTGTATTGCTTGTAAGATGTATTACAAGGTTACAGCTGGAGTCACAAATTCCTCCCTCATCTGCTTTGAAGTAGCACTGCGACAGAATAAAACCCGACCCCGACCACTCCTTAGTTGTGCGCCTGTTTAAGATGAAATGCCGTCCCATCTACAGTGATAAATCTGTCTCAGAACAGAAATCTGTCACCATTGGCTGCTCAGGAATCTAACTCAGTGGAGCATTTTGTTGTTCCCATAGAATGCCACTGCAGAGTTTTTTTGAGTCGAACTAATCAAATGTCACGGTATGTTATTAGCATTTTCTTTCACAAGTTCTCAAGATGAATTGGTTTTCAAGCTAACCTCTGGGCACTAATGATATAAATTCACTTTGAGTGCACCAAATGTCTTTGCAGACCACAATATTACTTTGAAGAAGTAGCAGTGACATCATCACTGTGCTGTACATAACCTGTGCAAAGAGCAGAGCTGCGGGAGGGACCCAGAAGGCCCCACTAGACTACAGGAGGGGGCGGGCACAAGACAAGTCACCCTACACAAGTAGTAGATAGAGCAGAGCTGTGGGAGGGGCCCAGCAGGCCCCACCTACTGCTGGATGCCTGCAAAAAACTACAGGAGGGGCAGAGACAAGACCAGTCACCCTGCACATGGAGAGGGAGCAGCAGTGACTGATCTTTATTACAGGAGGGGGCGGAGACCAGACCAGTCACCCTGCACATGGAGAGGGAGCAGCAGTAACCGGTCTTTATTAGAAGAAGAAGCTCCTGGAAAGTTTCACGCTGGATTACTGCACAGATCTGGAAGAACGCCCACATTCTCTAACACTGTCAGTTCTGGTTTTGTGAGATGGAGAGTTGCGGAGCGGATTGGGGAGAGTCGGTTACGTTGCCAGCGATGGCTGTGTGCGCAGTCGGTGCCAGGACCTGAGGTTTATTCATCATCTGTAGCCCGGTGCTGTGTTCACTTGTCAGCTTATAACCTCCGGCTGCAAATGACTAACCCGCTAATTCCTAATTACCGGCCTGTGAGAGTCAGGAGACGGCTCAGTTTTGAATCACAATTTGGCATCGGAGGTGATAGCCGCTGGACCTCCCTGAATATTTGCTGTGCAAGGCATGATAATGCAGGCATTGATTCTAACGTGAGATGGACTTCGGCGCTCCAGCTGTGTATCCCGCAGTTCCCAGAATGCTTTGTTGCACACGGCACTTAAAGGGAATATGTTATGAATAAACAAATCTATATCAGAATCCTGACTGTGGCACCCCAACTGTGTGCTCTGCAGTTCCCAGAATGCTTAGTTGCACATGGCATATAAAGGGAATATGTTATGAATAATCGTATCAATGTCATTCACATGGACCACCTTGTTCTGGGGGAGAGAAGCTGAATCTATTCAAGGGAAGTGTCGGCTTTAGAACGGATATACAGCACAGAGGATGACCGCTGACACTTCCAACACAAGTGTATCCCTTTGTGGGAGATTCCCTTTAAGAGCCACTCCACCCAAACCTGATATTTCAGTGTTTTATGGATGCTAAAGTTTCTTCTCTCCCTCAGGGATTCTGTTGATTAGATCTCTGCACTGAGTTCCCGGGTCTGTACGCCTGCTGTGCCCATTATGAAGAGTTCCCACCATGTTTGCACTGAGTTCCCGGGTCTGTACACCTGCTGTGCCCATTATGTGGAGCTCCCACCATCTCTGCACTGAGTTCCCGGGTCTGTACACCTGCTGTGCCCATTATGTGGAGCTCCCACCATCCCTGTGCGGAGTTCCCGGGTCTGTACACCTGCTGTGCCCATTATGTGGAGCTCCCACCATCCCTGTGCTGAGTTCATAGTATTTGAGGTTGAATAAAGACATTAGTCCATCAAGTCCAACCTATTAGGATCTCATTCTAGGAGTACCTGTACCCCTGTATATTACGGTTCTTTAAGAAATCGTCCAAAAGTTCCCTGGTCTGTACACCTGCTGTGCCCATTTTGAGGGGCTCTCACCATCCCTGTGCTGAGTTCCCGGGTCTGTATGCCTGCTGTGCCCATTATGAGGAGCTCCCACCATCCCTGTGCTGAGTTCCCGGGTCTGTACACCTGCTGTGCCCATCATGAGGAGCTCCCACCATCCCTGTGCTGAGTTCCCGGGTCTGTACACCTGCTGTGCCCATTATGAGGGGCTCCCACCATCCCTGTGCTGAGTTCCCGGGTCTGTA
>NW_017307040.1:405346-434391 GCF_000935625.1 Nanorana parkeri
TACACCTGCTGTGCCCATTATGTGGAGCTCCCACCATCTCTGCACTGAGTTCCCGGGTCTGTACACCTGCTGTGCCCATTATGTGGAGCTCCCACCATCCCTGTGCGGAGTTCCCGGGTCTGTACACCTGCTGTGCCCATTATGTGGAGCTCCCACCATCCCTGTGCTGAGTTCATAGTATTTGAGGTTGAATAAAGACATTAGTCCATCAAGTCCAACCTATTAGGATCTCATTCTAGGAGTACCTGTACCCCTGTATATTACGGTTCTTTAAGAAATCGTCCAAAAGTTCCCTGGTCTGTACACCTGCTGTGCCCATTTTGAGGGGCTCTCACCATCCCTGTGCTGAGTTCCCGGGTCTGTATGCCTGCTGTGCCCATTATGAGGAGCTCCCACCATCCTTGTGCGGAGTTCCCGGGTCTGTACACCTGCTGTGCCCATTATGAGGAGCTCCCACTATCCTTGTGCGGAGTTCCTGGGTCTGTACACCTGCTGTGCCCATTATGAGGAGCTCCCACCATCCCTGCACTGAGTTCCCGGGTCTGTATGCCTGCTGTGCCCATTATGAGGAGCTCCCACCATCCCTGCACTGAGTTCCCGGGTCTGTACACCTGCTGTGCCCATTATGAGGAGCTCCCACTATCCTTGTGCGGAGTTCCCGGGTCTGTACACCTGCTGTGCCCATTATGAGGAGCTCCCACCATCCCTGCACTGAGTTCCCGGGTCTGTACACCTGCTGTGCCCATTATGAGGAGCTCCCACTATCCTTGTGCGGAGTTCCCGGGTCTGTACACCTGCTGTGCCCATTATGAGGGGCTCCCACCATCCATGCTGGATTTATTTATTTTAAATTATAGGGAATATAACGGGAGGAGTTGGGACACACAAAGCTGGGAGGAGCACCGAAAACAACCAGGGCAGGGCCCAGAATTATGGAGGGGAAATCTCCCTGTTTGAGTATCCCTGACATATAAGAAACCAGGGGCTGACTCAACCTATCATGCTCCATTAGTAAATACATGGGGGGGGGCCTTTATATAGCAACTTTTAAAAGCTCTCAGCGTGGCCGCCTTCTCCCATGTAAAATAGATCTATACAATTTTCATCTGGCCTACATGTAGCCTTATAAGCTTTGACTTTTATACTGTGTGTTATAATAATGTTTTATTTTCTACATTGTTGTTACAGAGGATTTTGTTCATGAATACATTTCTCTTTCCGAAAATAAATTCAGACTTTCCAACCAGACGTGTGTCAGTCCGCTCACTTGTTGATGCTGACTGCCGGAAAAAAGGAATATTCACCTTGCTGATTTGGTAAATCAGATGAATAAGAGAGGAGGGGGGAATTGCTTTGGCACATCGAAACCACCGGCCTGCATCCTTATAATTAGGGATGCACCAATACTAGTATCGGTATCGGTATCGGTACTCGCCCAAATTCTCCCGATGCTTATTCCGGTGCATCCCTACTTATAATGCTGCTTTTGTGCCTTCTGTTCTGTCAAAGTGCACTAAACCATGCAGGTGTCATAAACACAAAATGTGGCCGACTCACTAAGCAATGAAACGAGCGCCAGGTCTAAAATACCAACAGAGCAAATGACGCCACATACAGTATGTGCAGGGATTTATGTTCACTCTGTGCTTGCGTGGGTTTCCTCCGGGCACTCCGGTTTCCTCCCACACTCCAAAGACATGCTGAAAGGTTAATTAGCTCCTCTCTAAATCAGCCCTGTATGTGTGATGGGGACCTTAGATTGTAAGCTCCTCGAGGGCAGGGACTGATAGTAATGAATACTATGTAAAGCGCTGCATAAAATTGGTGACACTATATAAATACTTGTAATAATAGTAATCATTTATCATTGGAATGTGGATTCTTGTCCGCTAGCTGGCATGTGAACTTCTGCACATGCACCCAAAGATCGGTACAATACCCTTTGCGCAGTGTCTTTTTACTAATTAAAGGCCAATTCTCAGCAAATGTAATTTATAAAAAATAAAAATTTAGTGCCCCAGAAGGTTACTGGCTGCAATACTCACCTCCTCTCCTGCACTGTGCCCGCAGTAATTCCTTTCCACCACTAGATGTCCTCAGTCTTCTAGGTCAATTGATGCCCACGGGACATCCCGTGAGTGCAGAGCATCATGAGCCCACCCACTGAGGGGCACAGCCATGGTGCCCTGCACGGACATTAAATGATGCAGAGCATGGCACCGACGTCATCACAAAGCTGTCCCTATCATCAAGGACCCAACCATCACTTCTGAAGAGGAATGGGGACCTGCGTGTCACATGACCTGCCTGAAGCTGGAAAGAGGAGATTTCAAAAAAATAACCCCATACATGCAGGGAGGAACCACGAGGTGGGCTTTAAGGTTAATTGCAATACTCTTTAATGGTGAAAATGTTTAAATATGTTAACGGTGGTCAGAGAGACCCAAAAACAGCAAGTCTGCCAGTCATGCAATTTCAAAAAATAGATGTATATTGTAGGAGAGCTGGACTCGGACCCCTTGAGTGGACGAGGGTAGGTAGCCAGGTTTTGGAGGCAGTCCTCGTTGACAGAGGTTTCCCAAGGAGTCCCCAGAAACATTTGCAGGGTATTGGGAAAGTTAGCGCCACAACAGTTCATTTAGTCCAGTAGGGGGTTTTCTTGTTTTCTAATAAGTATGATGTCAAGTTAAAAATCCAACGCGTTTCGGGGGCTTAGAAATCCCTCTTCATCACAGCTTGTATGCTGACAGTGAAAACCAAATCTGGACTAGGCTTATGTTATGAGAACGGATACAGCAGCAGACGGGCGCCAGTATGACAGCTATTAAGAAGGACCAAGGTCTGATGTACACTCACCGGCCACTTTATAAGGTACACCTTGCTAGTACCGGCTTGGACCCCCTTTTGCCTTCAGAACTGCCTTCATTCTTCGTGGCATAGATTCAACAAGGTGTTGGAAACATTCCTCAGAGAGTCCTTATTGACATGATGGCATCACGGGCCCAAAGTGTGCCAAGAAAATATCCCCCACACCATTACCCCACCACCAGCCTGAACCATTGATACGAGGCAGGATGGGTCTATGCTTTCACGTTGTTTACGCCAAATTCTGACCCGACCATCTGAATGCCGCAGCTGAAATGGAGACTCATCAGACCAGGCAACGTGTTTCCAATCTTCTATTGTCCGGTTTTGGTGAGCCTGTGCGAATTGTAGCCTCAGTTTCCTGTTCTTATCTGACAGGAGTGGCACCCGGTGTGGTCTTCTGCTGCTGTAGCCCATCTGCTTCAAGGTTGGACGTGTTGTGCGTTCAGAGATGCTGTTCTTCATACCTCGGATGTAACGAGGGGTTATTTGAGTTACTGTCGCCTTTCTATCATCTCGAACCAGTCTGCCCATTCTCCTCTGACCTCTGACATCATCAAGGCATTATCATCCACACAACTGCCGCTCACTGGATATTTTCTCTTTCTCTGACCATTCTCTGTGAACCCGAGAGATGGTTGTGCGTGAAAATCGCAGTAGATCAGCAGTTCCTGAAATACTCAGACCAGCCCGTCTGGCACCAACAACCATGCCACATTCAAAGTCACAGAAATCCCCTTTCTTCCCCATTCGGATGCTTGGTTTGAACTTCAGCAAGTCGTCTTCACCACGTCTAGATGCCTTAAAGTGACATTAAAGCCAAAAATGTTTTCCCCTCCCCCCCATGTAAATGTTAGCACTTACCTGAAATGATGTCTCTTATTCTGATCTTCTTCTTCTTTCCCCATGTTTTCATGTGTCCCTACCAGCGGTGGGACGTCACTCCGGTCCAGCGCTGACTGCTCTGTCCCTCCGATCCAGCGGTGTCTGCAGGCGGGTGCACGCGTCCATAGACTTACCTTGCGTCTCTGCTCGTCTCCAGGCCGAGAATCGGAACTGCGCATGCGCCCGCCCCAAGATCCTTTGCGGCCGTACGATCACTTCCTGATTCTCGGCGCGGGAGCGAGCAGCGATAACGAGGTAAGTTTAAAACCAGTTCAAGCGGTTTTTTCTTTTTTTTTTAAACATCTTGCCTATATCTACTGCTCGCTAGCAGTAGATATAAGAAAAAAAACGGAGGGTTTAGAACCCCTTTAATGCATTGAGTTGCTGCCATGTGATTTGGCTGATTAGCAATTTGTGTTACCAAGCAATTGAACAAGTGTACCTAATAAAGTGGCCGGCGAGTGTAAAGGTGCCCATACACCTTACAATTATCTGCAGATTTTCTGTGGTCAGATGGAAAAAGTGCAACAGATTGGCCCAGGTGGAGATTACTCCATCCAAACAGTTTAGCGTAGATGGAGGAATCTGTTGCACCTTTTCCATCTGACCGTAGAAAATCTGCAGATAATTGTAAGGTGTGTGGCCAGCTTAAGTCTGCCAGTCATGCAGTTCAATAGATTCGGGCCACCTCAGGGGGCAATGCAGTTTTCTACACTCCGGCATCAAATCGATGGTTCAGAGTGAAAGACCGCACGACTCTTCTTATCAGAGATGAAGGGGAATGCGGGTGTGTGGCGGTCTCCTGCTTATTCATTTCCGCCACGCTGGTATTGTTGTGTTCATAGACTAATCACTCGGATGCTGCAGACTGCTGCCCCTGGACTCCGGAGAGGCCGGCAGAACAAAGCCAATTCACTGCGCTGCAATAAATGTTTTCACAGCATTTATTATTTCCTCTCACCGGGATCAGAATGTTCAGATCACAAACATAAACAAGGCGTAGGTGTGAGGTCCGTCATATTTCACATGAAGCGATTACAGTATATGTAAATCCGAACAATGAACTTTATTATTTGCTCCTTTTTGGACTGTTGACTATACCATTGAAGGCCTTTTGTTTTATTTGTTCAATAAGTGGGGAAAATACCTGTTGATTCTGCCAGAAATATTATTAGCTAATAACTTCCTTTGCTCTCTGCCTCAGCAGTCTAATCAGTCACATTGTGCCCAGCTATCTCTGAGGACTACAAAACCCCTCCCCTCTTTGTCATAGTAGAGTCCTGTCCTTTGGTGACAACAATGCTCCTCCATAGATACAGCAGAGTGAGTGAGCGTTCTCACCAAAGGACCGGAATTGTGTCACAGGGAGGATCACCAAGTGAAAATGAAGGGAAAAGGCCTGAATACAAGAAAATGATTGCAGCCACCACATCTAATGACTACAAAGATTTTACAGTTAGGGAGGGTCCACTCTGCAACTAGTCTGCTTGACCTCACCTGACACCCCAGTGTCGCGTTTCTCAACTGTCTCAACCTTTTTTACCTCGGAAGAACCCTTGAAAAATGTTGAGAGATCCTACAAAAATGTCTGTCCTGCAGTTCAAATCTCTAACCTTACATCTGTGCAAATCTCTAACCTTACATCTGTGCAAATCTCTAACCTTACATCTGTGCAAATCTCTAACCTTACATCTGTGCAAATCTCTAACCTTACATCTGTGCAAATCTCTAACCTTACATCTGTGCAAATCTCTAATCTTACATCTGTGCAAATCTCTAACCTTACATCTGTGCAAATCTCTAACCTTACATCTGTGCAAATCTCTAATCTTACATCTGTGCAAATCTCTAACCTTACATCTGTGCAAATCTCTAATCTTACATCTGTGCAAATCTCTAACCTTACATCTGTGCAAATCTCTAACCTTACATCTGTGCAAATCTCTAACCTTACATCGGTGCTCAGTGCAAATCTCTTACCTTGCATCAGTGCAAATCTCTAACCTTGAATCAGTGCTCTGTGCAAATCTCTGACCTTGCATCTGTGCAAATCTAACCTTACATTGGTGCTCAATGCAAATCCCTAACCTTGAATCAGTGCTCTATGCAAATCTCTAGCCTTACACTGGTGCTCTGTGCAAATCTCTAACCTTGCAGTTGTGCAACTCTCTAACCTTACACTGGTGCTCTGTGCAAATCCCTAACCTTGCATCTGTGCAAATCTCTAACCTTACACTGGTGCTCTGTGCAAATCTCTAACCTTACATTGGTGCTCAGCGCAAATCTCTAACCTTACATCAGTGCTCAGTGCAAATCTCTAACCTTACACTGGTGCTCTGTGCAAATCTCTTACCTTGCATCTGTGCAAATCTCTAACCTTACATTGGTGCTCAGTGCAAATCCCTAACCTTACATTGGTGCTCAGCGCAAATCTCTAACCTTACATCAGTGCTCAGTGCAAATCTCTAACCTTACACTGGTGCTCTGTGCAAATCTCTAACCTTACATTGGTGCTCAGCGCAAATCTCTAACCTTACATCAGTGCTCAGTGCAAATCTCTAACCTTACACTGGTGCTCTGTGCAAATCTCTAACCTTACATTGGTGCTCAGCGCAAATCTCTAACCTTACATCAGTGCTCAGTGCAAATCTCTAACCTTACACTGGTGCTCTGTGCAAATCTCTAACCTTACATTGGTGCTCAGCGCAAATCTCTAACCTTACATCAGTGCTCAGTGCAAATCTCTAACCTTACACTGGTGCTCTGTGCAAATATCTAACCTTGCATGGGTGTTCAGTGCAAATCTCTAACCTTATATTGGTGCTCTGTTCAAATCTATAAACTTTACAACTGTGCTGTGTGCAAATCTCTAACCTTGCATCTGTTTAAATCTCTAACCATGCATCGGTGCCCTGTACAAATCTCCAACCTTACATTGGTACGCAGTGCAAATCTCTAACATTACAGCTGTGCTCTTTGCAACTCTGTAACCTTGCATCTGTGCTCTGTGCAAAAGGCATAACCATTCATTCTGAATGCAGTCTTCCGGTGAGTCACATAAATACATTTTACACAAAAAGTAATTTGTTCTTTTTAATGCATCTCCAGCCCAGCTTTTCACTTATTCAGATAGGGGAACAAAAGGCACAAAGTCTCCCAGTTCTTAAGGAAATAACTCCCATACAGAATGTTGCATTAAGTCTGTAGCTTTAAATCTCTTGAGATCTGTCACATGTGGATCTCAGAACAAAAGAATATCCTGCGTTATGTAACATTAGTTGTAACTAATACTACTACTGACAATCCCAGAGCAGTGTCTGCTGGTCCTTAACTAGTAGACATGAGTTTTCCTTTCTCCATGCAGCTGCTGGCTCGGTGACTTCACATCCAGCGCCGCTCAGCGTGAACCCTGATCTCTAAGAGCACCATGGGACTGATATCAGTCCACCTGGCAGTACTCACTAAGGGCTCCCTTATGCTGTGTGGTGACTGGCATTTCTCTGCAGGTCCCAAAACACAATTGTTTTCTATGTGCCCAGTTCACATTGTAATTCTGACTTGAGGTGGGTTGCCAAACTCTGACATGCTGCATTTTTTCGCAATGTGCCAGAGCTCATTTGAAGTCACCACAACGCAACTCAGCTGTGGTGCATTAACCTTAAAGGAGAATTATGAGGCAAGTGATTTTCACTCAGCCTCATAATCTGAGCCGACCTGTGACAATGAGACTGTCACAGGTCGGCTCAGTAGATCGGGAAGTGAGCGAACACATACCGGCATTCGCTCACTTCTCGATCTATCAGTGTAGAGAGCCCTGACTGTCACTCACGGCTCCCTGCAGGGATTCCCCCCTTCCCACTCCGATCCACCAGCGCTGACTGGCGGAACGGACGGGGAGGGGGCGGGTACAGCGGGCTCTGCCTCTAGATAGGCAGAGCCAGCTGTCACTCACGCAGCTGGGCGGATCCAGACAGCATTGTCGGGATCCGTTCCGGCTGCGGCGATCTCAGTATACCACGAGCTGTAGCGTCTCAGTATACTGAGCTTTGGGTGACGGGAGGACGCTAGTTTGTGGTAGTTCTCCTTTAATGAGCTTTCATTTTGTGGCATAGGATGTTAACAGTGTTGTGTGCTGAAATACCACAAGGGACCGCCACCCAGACAGGAAAACTCTGCGGTCCCATAGCCCTCATTCACACGAGAAACGTCCGGCACGTACAGCTCCGAGCTGCGTGCACGGCCGTATCGGACAGCTCCCGGGAAGGAGAGGTGCTGCGTGTGATTAGTACGCAGCCCCTGTCCTTCTCTATATGGGAGTACGTTGCCGTACGCCGCCCTACACTCACCCACCCTGCACGTCCGTAAGGGTGCGGGTGTCCCGGCTCGGACGCTGACAGGATCCATCCTGTCAGCAAAAAAAAGAGGGGGCGTATCGCGGAACCTGGCCTTGGGGCAGCAGGGAGAGTAAATTCGGCCCTGGATCCACACAACTCTGGTTGAGTAACCCATTCTAGTGGTCAGCTGGACCAATCAGAGCAATAACACAGAGCTTTAAATGTATTTGTAACATGATGTTATGATCTTAAGATTCATTTTCAGCCTTTAGACACTTTGTGTTCAGTATTTCCATCAAGTACCATCAATAGTCACTGAATATGAGAGCTTCTCCTCTTCTAAGTATAATGTTCCCTTTCCCTCGTTTTGAAATCAAAGAAGGTGAGCCGTGATTATCATCTCTGCGGAAACCAAATACAGAAAGATGACAAAAACGACTATTACGACTTTTGTAAGAATTGCTAGAAATGGGCGAAATGTCTTTTTTTTATTCGGCAGCAGACGATGACTCGGGGCAGAGCCGTGTCTGTGTGATCACAGAGCCTTTCAAATCCTTCTTCAGATTGCTAAATTCTTCGGCACTGAAAGAGAACGAGACGCGAATGTGTCTCATTGTGTTCTGCTCTTCACGTCGCACATTATCAAAGAGATTTTCAATGTTCCTGCTGCCACTTCAAGCCATTTCCTTGTTGTGGATCTGGCTTAATATCAGGATAATAGCTTTAATTACTATGATAATGACAATACTAGATGATTGATATGAAAGGCTTCATGGAAGGTCTTCAGAGGTGAAAAAAAAAAGGTAATGGTGCTTTCATTTTTTACTTGTTCCTCCAAAACATATTAAAGTGGAACTTCACACAACCACCCAACTCTTCCCCCATGCGTGTTCTTTTTCCCCTCTTTGGTTGGTTTTATGCGCAATTCACATACTCTCCCACCCAGCAAGTCCAGCATTGATCTGCTTTCATGCACGATTCACATACCCACCCAGCAAGTCCAGCATTGTCCTGCTATGATGCGTGATTCGCATACTCACCCACCCAGCAAGTCCAGCATTGCCCTGCTATGATGCGTGATTCGCATACTCACCCACCCAGCAAGTCCAGCATTGTCCTGCTATGATGCACAATTCGCATACTGGTGCAGCATTGTCCAGCATTGTCCAACAACTTTTGCCTGAACATGGCAGGATCACCGGGAATTCTTTTAATGAAAGCTGCAGATTTTAAAACATTGGAAACAATTTCTGAAATCACAATAACATGTTAAAGTCCAACTCTGGACCCCATGCGTATGATAGCTTTACAGTGCAGTAGGTTTTACCTCGGCCTTGTAGTAATATTACATCTTCGTCCTTTAAACAGCTTAAAAAGATTGCTTTCAGTTTATCCGGATAGTACAGCTCCTGCTATACTTCCACCCCCACCGAAATCAGCTCTGCATGTATGATTGGCATCAGCTCTGCATGTATGATTGACATCAGCCCTGCATGTATGATTGACATCAGCCCTGCATGTATGATTGACATCAGCCCTGCATGTATGATTGACATCAGCCCTGCATGTATGATTGACATCAGCCCTGCATGTATGATTGGCATCAGCCCTGCATGTATGGTTGAGATCAGCTCTGCATGTATGATTGACATCAGCTCTGCATGTATGGTTGAGATCAGCTCTGCATGTATGATTGACATCAGCTCTGCATGTATGGTTGAGATCAGCTCTGCATGTATGATTGACATCAGCTCTGCATGTATGGTTGAGATCAGCTCTGCATGTATGGTTGAGATCAGCTCTGCATGTATGGTTGAGATCAGCTCTGCATGTATGGTTGAGATCAGCTCTGCATGTATGGTTGAGATCAGCTCTGCATGTATGGTTGAGATCAGCTCTGCATGTATGGTTGAGATCAGCTCTGCATGTATGATTGACATCAGCTCTGCATGTATGGTTGAGATCAGCTCTGCATGTATGATTGACATCAGCTCTGCATGTATGGTTGAGATCAGCTCTGCATGTATGATTGACATCAGCTCTGCATGTATGGTTGAGATCAGCTCTGCATGTATGGTTGAGATCAGCTCTGCATGTATGGTTGGGATCAGCTCTGCATGTATGGTTGAGATCAGCTCTGCATGTATCCTAATTTCCTTATAATAAATGTAGAGAAAAGACAACTGAATACACTGCAAATACAGGAAATTGCCTGTTGTTCCTGCCAGAAATCCAGTGTGCTCCAAACTTCCTGTCTTAGCATACAAAGCTGGGGATGACATGAATTGCTTCTATTAAAAGAAGTTCAGATCTCCTTTTTGCCATTTCAGGACTGTTGAAGTATCTGCTGTCCTTGGTGCTGAACTGAACATTACCGAGCGCTGGAATAAAACGCGCTGATCTATATTCACATCAGCTGTGTCACAATCAGGGCCGGATTCACTCTCTCTGCTGCCCCAAGGCCAGGTTCCTCAAAGCATTTTATGCAGCTGGTAATAATTATAAATGAAATTAGCCGACTATTCTTGAAATACGGAGAGACAGAGAATGTTATTATATTCGGCGTCATCTGGGGAAGAAAATGAAGAATTCACACATGAATCAAGTGTGTCTATTTTTGGGGCCGATATCTCCCTATTTGTATGCTAATGGGATTGCCGAGATCTTATAACATTTCCTTCCATTTTAATAAGGACGTCTACCAATCTTAATAAACTCCGGGGCAGTGTCCAACCTCGGGAATGGTGAGGCCCCGTGGACAGCCTAGAATTACATTAACGAAGTTGAATAAAGATGAAAGGGGGTTTGTATGTGGCGGCCTCCATCCCGACCCCACTCAGCACATAAATACACGGATCTAATTTCAAGGTAGAGCTCGGCTCTTATCAGCTCGATGCACAAACCCAACTCTGAGAGCTCTGCTTGAAACTCACAAGAGAAGTTATTTCTATCCCATGCTGATAATATATTCCGAGCAGTACTATTCTTTCCACTGATGCCAATGATGGGGCTCCATTTTTATCACAGACAATAACGAAGGGTATCTATTCCTTCTACGGACACCAACAATGGGGCACTATGCCTCCCACTGATGCCAATGATGGGGCACTATTCCTCACACTGAAGGGACACTATTCCTCACATTGACGCCAGCAATGTGGCACTATTCCTTCCACTGATGCCAGTGATGGGGCTCTATTTCTATAACAGACAATAACGAAGGGTATCTATCCCTCCCACTGATACCAACAATGGGGCTCTATTTCTTTCACTTACACCAATGATCGGGCACTATTCCTTCCACTGATGCTAATGATGGGGCACTATACCTTCCACAGACACTAACAATGGAGCACTATTCCTCCCACTGATGCAAACGATAGGGCACTATTCCTCCCACTGATGCCAACAATGGAGCTCTATTCCTTCCACTGACACCAACAATGGAGCACTATTCCTCCCACTGATGCCAACAATGGGGCTCTATTTCTTCCACTTACACCAATGAAGGGACACTATTCCTTCCACTGATGCAAACGATGGGGCTCTATTCCTTCCACAGACACTAACAATGGAGCAATATTCCTCCCACTCAGTGGCGTCACAAGGGGGGTGCGGCCCGCACCCGGGTGACACCATTGGAGGGGTGAAACCAAAATGACTTACGGTCATTTTGGTGTCACCCCCTATGAAAAGTCGGGTGCTCGGTCATGGACCGAACGCCCGACAGTATCAGGAGAGAGGAGGGGACCCGGCGGCATACCTTATCCCGCCGATTGACTGTCTCCTCTTCTCTCTGCCGGCTTCCATCACCAAGATGGCCGCCAGCATGCGCGGTGACGTCTCGGCGGGGTGACACTCGGGCACACCGCTCCGGGTGTCACCCAGCCTCGGGACGCCCCTGCTTCCACTGATGCCAACGATGGAGCACTTTTCCTACCACTGATGCCAACGATGGAACACTATCCCTCCCACTGATGCCAACGATGGAACACTATTCCTCCCATTGATGCCAACGATGGAACACTATTCCTCCCACTGATGCCAGCGATGGAGCACTTTTCCTCCCACTGATGCCAACGATGGAACACTTTTCCTCCCACTGATGCCAGCGATGGAGCACTTTTCCTCCCACTGATGCCAGCGATGGAGCACTATTCCTCCCACTGATGCCAGTGATGGAGCACTTTTCCTCCCAATGATGCCAGCGATGGAGCACTTTTCCTCCCAATGATGCCAGCGATGGAGCACTTTTCCTCCCACTGATCCCAGCGATGGAGCACTTTTCCTCCCACTGATGCCAACGATGGAACACTATTCCTCCCAATGATGCCAACGATGGAGCACTTTTCCTCCCACTGATGCCAATAACAGGGTACTATTCCTCCTATGTGGGTTAATGGTTAGGTCGAGGTTTCGAATTGACAGCCCTCATAATTCTCTCATGACAGGTACACTTTAGGTTCTGTTTGCCGGTTAGTGGGGTGAGTGCCAGGTTGTATTATGCCCCCCATCATTGAAATTATGTTAGAATCCGTTTCACAAAACTTTCAGGCTTTAGGTTTAGTATCCTATAAGAGAAGCTGAGTGCCAAACTGCCTCACAAACTTGTCATACAGACAACAGAAATGATTCAGCTCTGCAGCGGAATAAACAGCTCCACCTGCTCTGATCTTCATCTATTGTCCCGAAATCCGGCTTTCCGCAATTATCTTCATTCATGTACAAAATCATAATGTTGTCAGATAGGAATGTGAACAACAACAAAAAAGCTGCAAATGATCTGTGAATCCAGCTGGAAACTCGGAAGGCTGCAGGATCCCACGCTTGTTCTACAGAAAAGTTTTTTGGGCACAGAGAAGGTAACTCAGGGCCATTGTTATATATGAGTGTGAACAAAAAGATTTGTAGCTTAATTATCAGTAAACACAGGACACTTTTATTTTTCGGAAGTCAATATATAATGGGGTATACTTATCAAATGTTAGCACAGCGAACAGTTACGTTTTAGATTTGCCAATATGGCCACTAGATGGCACTGAGGAGCATGGGATTTCCTATGCTCCATGGCGCCAACTAGCAGCTATATTGTGGTGTGCATCTAAAAATTAGACCAGCAGTAGGCGCCCTCTGCACTCCAGCTGTAGTGAACCTGCAAATCCCCTCATTCTTCGGCCTCTGGAAGTCATGCATATGGCTGCCAGAGTCTTCAAATGCCTCATGGGACTTGTAGTTCCACAGCAGCTGGTGTGCTGGGGTTGTCTATACATGAATTGGAGATTTGCAGAGCTGTTTGCTCTGCAAACGTTTTATAAATAAATCACACTGTGTCCCAGCCCCATAGGAGGCTATGGAGTTCTACTGCATACGTGTGGGCAGTCGGAAGAAGAGGACTGCCAGGCAGCAGGTAAACATGCAGTGACATGCGGTGTGGTAAGCATGCCGCTGAGGAGGCAGAGTGTGCTTTAGAGCAGCACAGTTGGGGGGTAAGTTATGAAACTTTAATAAAAAGAAGGTTTCCTTATACTTCAAGCACCAATTATACAGACCGGGTCAAAATTAGTCAGACTCCCCCTGCTGTTCAGTAAGGCTCGGTACACATTTCAGGTAGAGAGAGACAGTCTCAAAGCAAACAGCTGCTGCTATGCTTTCTGGTGTATTTATAAAGCAGTGAATCTGACATTCCCTGCGGGTGAATCATTCTGCTGTGTGTTTTAAATAACAGTGATTGATTCACTACCAGTAAATGTTTGGTGAAAGTCACATTTACTGTTTTAAAAATATGACCAAAGGAGTTCTGTGGCACTGGTGTCATAGGTGCGTCCCTGTTTAAGATTTTACATTAAAATGAGGATATAAAAACAATGTGAAAATGTATAAACATTAAAAGTAAAATTGGGTACTAAATATGTCTGTCGTTAGCGTTCCTTCTCTGATTCGCCGCTCCAGCGGGATCGGGGGGACCTTGCACAAAGACGTGTAGACATACTAACCCCTCCCCCAACCCCATTCTGCATTATTTGTGTTCCTCATCCCCAGGGGTTCTTCAGCCGAGCACAACAACCTGACTTCCCTGTGTGATCAGCGCGGTACAGCGTTTCCCTTTAATGTTTTACAGAGATAATGTGCCAGTATTGATCCACAAGTGTGAAAAGAAACATCTCTTTGATCAGGTCTTGCCTTTGCATCTTGGCAATGACTCCCACCTGGAAAAGGAGAAATCACATCAAGTATGGTTCTATCTGTGGAATTAACTATTAAAAACACCCGCTTGCCATCCAGAGGGTAAATATCGCCAATTTGAAAGCGCAAAGGGTCCATGTAATAAGATTAAAGGTATGGCTTCAGGAATGATTTAATGTCAACGCCATTGCCTTTGGCCATTGAGTTTTGCTCATTCACTTATTTTGCCTATACCCTACTGGGACTGTAATGAGGTCTGGGCATCCTAATACTAACTGGGAAATTCCATTCGTTTGTTGAAATGTATCACTTCTAGTTATAATTAAATCTGATCACCCAATAAATATGTGTTCTGTTTAAGAGAGTCTTCAAAGCTTCAATTCACCCTGATAACCAAAACAACAGAGTTGTCTATTCGGGCCTCTTTTATGGCGGTCTTAAGGTCTTTTATGGTGGGGCATTGTAAAGCACTAAGTAAGCCAGAAAACCAATTAATTAGCACTTGACAGACCAAGCAATTTAGAAAGATGGCCTGCACTCATAACGAACAACTGACCCTCAGTTGGCCCTGCCAGTCAACATTGGTTTAAAAAATCCACATAACGTTGGACCTGGGGGTGACACATTAATAAGGAGTGTATATATGCACTGAGTGGCCAGATTATTATGACCACCCCATCAGTACTTCGTTGGGCCACAAGATGACTTCGTTGGGCCGCCTGGTGACTCCACGAGATGTTGAAAGGTGACAAGGTTGGCTTAGAAGGTCCAGAGGGCTAAGGACCCACAGGGGTTTGGTTTGGTTTCCATCCAAAGCTAATTTGATAACATACAATAATCAAGTGGTACCATGCGGGTATATTAAAATACTGCTATTGTTATAAAAATGACAGCTTGGGAGGGACTGGTGGGGAGTTTGTAAAACACTTCAGCCTCCTACTTCACCCCGCTGAACCGTTCTGATTGCGTGGGGGGCTGGTTTTGAGTCTATGATACTACCCTTTGTGTTTAAGCCCTGAAGAAGGGGGAGATCTTTGTGCCCCTGAAATGCATTGGATGTTTCCTGTTGTTGTTTATGTACCCATTCTATTATTAAACATTTTTGGACTCTCATACTTGTTTGGGACTCTCATTGAACTGTATATATGCCTTAATCTTCAACGCCGCTGCCTGACTGAGATTTCTCCCGAGCAATTAAGGGAACGTGTGGTGTAATTTTATGGGACTTTCACTTTATACTAGCTCATTTTCTCATAATTTTGATATTGACTTAAAGCTGAACTCTGGGCATCACCTTCACCCCCTTTGCACCTCCCCAACTAATCGTTGAGCCTGCTAAAAAAACAAAAACAAACCTGAGCAACCCCCCCATTACCACCACCACCATTGTTCATGTGAGGCACCAGGTCCTGAGTCTTTTATCCTCTTCAGGTGTCTACGTCATTGTTGGGTGACATGGGCGCTTCCTAATAGCTGTTCAGCAATGGGGTCCTCTCACGCTCCAGGAGTGATGATGTCATGAAGGGGTATCCCCCAAAAATGGCAGAGAGAATAAAACAGCGGAGGAGGCAGGGCCTTTGCGACAGGGGAGGAGGCGAGGCCTGCCAGCAACCGTGGAGGAGAAGGAGGCGGACAGCGGATCAGGGCTGACAGGTAAGGGGTGTGCAGGGGTGTGGCCGGCCCACCTGAGACCCTGCAGAGCCCACTGTAGAAAGTCTACGATGGGCTCTGCAGGGTCACTCTCAAGTGGGCTGTGTGGAATCTCAGGTGGGCTCTGCAAGAGGCATAACTAGAAATCAGGGGGCCCCATAGAAAATGTTTCTATGGGGCCTTGTGATTTCTAGTTACGCCCCAGCATACAGGGGAAGTTGTTCTGTGTTTCACAAAAGAGATCTGGGAAAATACAGATTAGCTGAAAATGTGCTTTGCTTGAAAAAACAATGAATACAGTATATATAAAATAGACCCAAAATCCCTAAAATTTTCTTTTGAGAGTAATTTTTCATGCGATATAGGAAAGTACGACCACGTGTACTGCATTGTGATGTGCATGTTTTGTTGAACGATACATTTTTTCTTCTTTTTTTATATAGTTCAAAGTGCGGTGCAATGTGTAAATAGGAAGCTGAATATTTCTGATTTTAGTGCCTACCTTCAAATAATAACAAAATAAAAAGTGTCCATGTCCATGTTCCGATGATAATGGTTATACGGTATAACACCTCACTCTCTCGTCTCTTTCATCTGAGTGTTTCCAGCAATTACATGCGCAGCCTATTATAGCATTGTGCGGTGTGTTATGCCTCTCACAGAGAGACGCCGCACAAATGTCTGCTGTTTGCCGTCTTTTGTACTCGGTACAATGCGCACACGTCCAACCGATTATTTTGCAGCAGCAGCAATACAAACATACATGAAAGAAACACCTAATTATCCGGAAAAATATATACAGTTCTGTGGTGCGGCCGTCTGACTTAACCCGCTCTGTAAAAATAACATCAAATCATCTGGTGAAGGCTGTAAGTGTGTGTTGTGTAATTCTAAGGCCAACGGTGAACTTGTGATCTCCTCAGATAGAGGTTTCTTCTGCCATAAGAGTGTGAATAGGCTGATTGTAATGGGTAGCTCAGCAGCCAGCACACATGATTTGCCATTGTGGAGACAAGAGTTGGATTTTCAGATGGGACATTACTGTAGGCTCTACCTGCCTTGGCTTCTTTCCTTCTACAACCCAACGAAATCCACATAACTTGCAAGTTGGGAACAAGAATGAAGAAGAAACTTGCTCTGGGGGAATATGTTGGCCGCTTTTACTGTCCTCTACATGCTGATCCATTGAATTTAATACGTTTAGGAGTTGTGACTCCATGTGCTTGTTCCTGTTTTTGTGACTTCAAAACGTATACGTCTTAAGAAGCAGGTCAGCAATGGCTGCCTACATATACTATGTATATGGCCACCTGACTATGACATCTATATGAGCTTGTTGGACATCCTATTCCAAACCCAAAATATGGAGTGGCCACCACTTTAAGGCTATAACAGCCTCCACTCTTCTTTTCAGAGTCTTTTTAGAGATTTTAGAGTGTGTCTATGGGACTTTTTCCACCCCTACTGTGTGTGTGTGGTGCAGTACAGTGACTTAGCGGTTGGCACTCCTGCCTTGCAGCACAGGGTTCATTAGTTTAAATTCTGGCCAGGACACTATATGCATGGAGTTTGGATATTCTCCCTGCACTTGCTTGGGTTTCCTCTCACTCTCTAAAGACAAGCTGGTAGGTTAATTGCTTCTCTCTAAATTGGCCTGTGTACATGAGCTAGGGCCCTTAGTTTGTAGGTTCCATGGGAGCGGGATGTAATATGAATGTACAGTCTGTATACCGTTGTATAAAGTGTAAATTGTCTACACTATATACATGCCTGCATTAACTAATACATTGAGCCTATTCATCCAAAAGAGCATCTGTGAGGTCAGGTACTGATGCTGGGCAAGATGACCTGGTTTGCGGTCAGCATTCCAATTCATCCCACATCTGCTGTGTTCAGTAGGGTTGAAGTCATGTACTGATGTGCTGTGCTCAGTAGGGTTGAGGTCATGTACTGACGTGCTGTGTTCAGTAGGGTTGAGGTCATGTACTGATGTGCTGTGTTCATTAGGGTTGAGGTCAGGTACTGATGCGCTGTGTTCAGTAGGGTTGAGGTCATGTACTGATGTGCCGTGTTCAGTAGGGTTGAGGTCAGGTACTGACGTGCTGTGTTCAGTAGGGTTGAGGTAATATACTGATGCGCAGTGTTCAGTAGGGTTGAGGTCAGGTACTGATGTGCTGTGTTCAGTAGGGTTGAGGTCAGGTACTGATGTGCTGTGCTCAGTAGGGTTGAGGTTGTGTGCTAATGTGCTGTGTTCAGTAGAGTTGAGGTCAGGTACTGATGTGCTGTGTTCAGTAGGGTTGAGGTCATATACTGATGTGCTGTGTTCAGTAGGGTTGAGGTCAGGTACTGATGTGCTGTGTTCAGTAGGGTTGAGGTCAGGTACTGATGTGCTGTGTTCAGTAGGGTTGAGGTCATATACTGATGTGCTGTGTTCAGTAGGGTTGAGGTCAGGTACTGATGTGCTGTGTTCAGTAGGGTTGAGGTCATATACTGATGTGCTGTGTTAAGTAGGGTTGAGGTCAGGTACTGATGTGCTATGTTCAGTAGGGTTGAGGTCAGGTACTGATGTGCTGTGTTCAGTAGGGTTGAGGTCATTTACTGATGTGCTGTGTTCAGTAGGGTTTAGGTCAGGTACTGATGTGCTGTGTTCAGTAGGGTTGAGGTCATATACTGATGTGCTATGTTCAGTAGGGTTTAGGTCAGGTACTGATGTGCTGTGTTCAGTAGGGTTGAGGTCATATACTGATGTGCTGTGTTCAGTAGGGTTGAGGTCAGGTACTGATGTGCTGTGTTCAGTAGGGTTGAGGTTATGTACTGATGTGCTGTGTTCAGTACGGTGGAGGTCAGGGCTCTATGTAGACCACTCAAGTTCCTCCTCATCAAACCATGTCTTAATGGAGCTGGCTTTGTGTGCAGGGGACAGTCATGGAGGAACAGAAAAGGTCATTCACCAAACTGATACTACAAAGTTGAAAGCACACAATTGTCCAAAATGTCTTTGATTGCTGTAGCATTAATAGTACCCTTCACTGGAAACAGCTGAACTCCATCATTTAGAGGGGGGGGGTCCACATACTTTCCCTCAGTACAGGTTTCCTTTAAAGGTAAATTTGGAGTTATTATTACGATGACCATCTTAAAATCTAACTCATCCCTTTTGGATAGTGTTAATATTTCTATCGGCACCTCTGGGAAGCACCTGGAAGCTGAGGCGTAAGGTAAGAATTTATAAAAATTTTCTTCAAATTTTTTTTATGGCTTTCATTTCACATTTTTCATTCAGTAGGTGGGGAGGGGCCAGATAATTAGACCATTGTACCGCATACATTTTACTTTATGGCACCCAAACCTGGATAGCAGTTTCCTTTTTAATATTAATAAATATAATTTTAAAATAATTGAATGCAGTTTTTAATATTAATAAATGTATTTTTTATATGAATACATTTCATTGTATTTTTTTACATTTTAATTTGTAATATTAATAAACGCACACGTTACACAATTGTTTTTTCCCACTGTGTAATTCACCAACAATCTCTCTTTTTACTGTCATAAAAAAATACCCAACAGAGTTTCACAGAATAAACACTAGCAGGACTTTCTCTAAAGATGAAGATTTGGACAGCAGAGCCTCTCACAGTGCACAGTTGACTTTCTATGGGCCGCTGGAACATTACATTAGATGATTCAGACACAAGAAACTCCACCCGCAATGACAATGCCCAGACGTCACAACACAGGAAGAAATGGTCTCACTGTACAAGATGCAATATAACTGCAAAAGAGAGAATTCATATTGACACAATATATAATCAATATAATATAATAGATTTCTAATCACTGTCTTCTCTTCTAAGTATGACAGTGCAAGCTGCAGTACCCCGTGCTTCTGTGCCATGCGGGTACTGTATGTATGTCAACACTCAGAGAGTGAATCTAGATTGGAAAGTCATTACATTTTATCCATTTTACCCATTTTACCCCCCTAATCCATCAGCTGTCAATAGCAAACCAGAAACGGGGATCTAAAAGTGTACTTTTGTTGAGAAAATATAAATCAACTTATATGCGTGCCTTAATCAAAGAGTTTGCTCAACATTTGCCTAAGATTCTCCCAAAATTCAAAGGTGACCCTATATATAAAGCCAAAATAGTTGAAATTCACCCAATATTCACCCAAGACTTGCCTGGTGGAAACAAATGCCTGGTTTGAGCTGCCCAATCATCACAATCACTATTGGAAATGTCATGATTGTCTATAGAGAGAGCTGAACCTGTGCTTTTTAATACAGGTTGCCTTACAGCCTCGACGTAGACCTGAAACATCTCAGCGGAGGTACAAGCAGCACTACTACTGTCTCCAGTAGTTTGGAACATGTGGATTAGAGAAGGTGGTCCTACTATTGTGTTGGCTACAGGAGGGGTTATCTTGTGCCTTGGCCAGGGTCCATCTTGTGCCTTGGCCTGGGTCTATCTTGTGCCTTGGCCAGGGTCTATCTTGTGCCTTGGCCAGGGTCTATCTTGTGCCTTGGCCAGGGTTTATCTTGTGCCTTGGCCAGGGTCTATCTTGTGCCTTGGCCAGGGTTTGTCTTGTGCCTTGGCCTGGGTCTATCTTGTGCCTTGGCAAGGGTCTATCTTGTGCCTTGGCCAGGGTTTATTTTGTGCCTTGGCCAGGGTCTATCTTGTGCCCTGGCCAGGGTCTATCTTGTGCCTTGGCCAGGGTTTATCTTGTGCCTTGGCCAGGGTCTATCTTGTGCCTTGGCCGGGGTCTATCTTGTGCCTTGGCCAGGGTTTATGTTGTGCCTTGGCCGGGGTCTATCTTGTGCCTTGGCCAGGGCTTATCTTGTGCCTTGGCCAGGGTTTAACTTGTGCCCTGGCCAGGGTCTATCTTGTGCCTTGGCAAGGGTCTATCTTGTGCCTTGGCCAGGGTCTATCGTGTGCCTTGGCCAGGGTCAATCTTGTGCCTTGGCCAGGGTCAATCTTGTGCCTTGGCCAGGGTCTATCTTGTGCATTGGCCAGGGTCTATCTTGTGCCTTGGCCAGGGTTTATCTTGTGCCTTGGCCAGGGTCTATCTTGAATCTTGTGCCTGTGGGCTCAAGATTCTTTATAAGTGCAACATATGCAGTTTCATTGTGTTATTTAATAAATAGTATGATCTGAGCTATTCAGTGTGCCTACGCTTTGCTTTATTGTCGAAGAGCGCAGTGCCCCTTATCATTGGACACCAGTGCTTTGGAAGGGTGGCTGTTTTTTGGGGGCACCTTTCTCAAAGGACATTTCCCCCCACCCACGCATAGCAGGCATGCCAGGCTGGTTAGCTCTGGGAGGTAGTGGGCCAGTGGCCATCCCATTTAAATAGATATATATCTATGTATATATCTATATATATGTATATATAGATATAGATATATACATACAGTATATAAACAAAATTACATTCTGTTGGCAGTAGTTCTCCAAGGTTATTGAACTATGTTTCAGCACCATGGAGAGCCATTGCTGGTTAATTCACTTGCCTGTGAGACCCGATGGCTGCATTGGCCTGGTGCACATTCATCCCATTGTAAATAGAGTGAATGTGACTGTTGAATACAGGGTGAATCCACTTGAATCTCACTTGGGCAAATATCTAATACTGTTTGGGCAATCATTGATAAATATACCCAATAATTGTAATGTTTAAAGTAAATCTAAAAGCAAAAATGTTTCTTTATTTTTGGATATGGTACAACATAGATTTATGTGTGTGTGGTTTTTTTTCCTTTTTTGCCCCATCTGGTAGATTTCCTTTTGCTTCCCGTCTTGGAGACACAACAGGAAGTAAGAGTAAATCTTTCTATATAAAAAGGAATTCCCCTCTTGGACTGTCATCTGAAAAAAGTGTCTCCATTGATTAATTCCCTGCACATCCTGTTCTGGTGACAACTTAAAATTTTGGATTTCTGCGTCACTTTTAGTACAGGTGACAATAGTTACCAGGACGCAGATCGGGTGAATCTCCCCTGCGGGTACATAAGCAGCAATACACCTCACTGGTCTATCCAAAATATAACAATATAGGCTTTAGATGCAGCATTTCTTATGTAACATCCCCCTTTTCTACATTCCCGCTGTAACACATTTTCAGCTTTGTAGGAGACATACATAGCTTTGTAGATCCTCCATCTGTATATCAGACACGTGGAATAAGACTGTTGTGATAGAGTCTCAGGTATGGCACACATTAGGTCACATCCTAACCTATAGGAGCAGTAAAGTGCAGTCACGGTGCTACATAACAGAAAGTAGCAAATATAGCTGCACCCTCATATAATGACAATCTATACAAAAAACACTTTTTAAAAAACATTTCAACATCCAATAAATGAATTAACTTCACATGTACAGTATATAATAAATGCAATATAAAAGACTGTTGACCCCTCTAATATATCTGACAGCAGATCAATAACAAGTACTTAGTATAATAGGTCGTATCTCTGGCACTCAGTGTAAAGGTGCCCACACACCTTGCGATAATCGTACGATAATCGTGGGAAATCCCAAGGTGTGTGGAAGGCGTGCGACCGTTTCTACTGTACGGTGGCACGACTTTTATCTTAGGATCATGTTCGAAAACCAGCCGAGAATCGTACGATTGTCGGCGGGTGTGTAGCATGTTCGTAAGATAAATGCCGCACGTGGCCGGTATGCGCAAGCGCACACTGCCCGTACAGCATTGCAGTCATCGGAAGGCTTCCGCTCAGCGGGGCAGGATTGCGATCATCGCAAGTACGATCTGCCTGTCCAAGTCCAAGGTTTTTTTAATTACCTTACAACCATCGCAGGACAAAGGTCTTGCGATGGTTGTAAGGTCTGTGGCCAGCTTAAGGAAGCAGCGCTGCTCCACTAGGGTGTCTCATATCTGCCTCTTATCACATCTACCTCTGTCTAACTTTTCTTGTGTCTGAGCTCTCGCCTCATCTAATACCAGTGCATGTAATATGCTGCTATCAGAGCTGCAGATGGGAGAGACTGCAGACAGGATGTTGTAGCAATCATCTCTGGCTTCTTATCCATTTCAGTGCAGTTACTTCCACTGTCATCCTGGGTTTAAGTTTCGTCTGAAGGATGGGGATTCAAGTGTATGTCCAGGCATTGCCCAGATTGCCCTCTTCCAAGTTAGATTATGTCCCAGCATTATGGATTCTTTAACCTGTCCTTAGTGAGAAACAGTTTTTATCACTCCATTTGACTTTATCATTAGTATTCATCATATTCTTGCAGGAGTAGCTGCTGGGAGCTCATTTCCTTATGATGTAGGCACCGCCACTAGTACTACATCTCCCAAGAGCCCTTTGCCTACACTTACATTCATTAGTTAGACAAACATATATTTCTTTTACTTACAGTGACTGTTTTCCCACTTCCTGGTTGAGTGAGGCACTGGTAATGTAACCATGGCCTCACTGATGCATCCTGGGAAGGCTATGTCACCAGTGCCTTCCGGGGAAATCTCATCTGTAAACTGCAAAATCTCACCAGATTTCGTGGGGGGCATTTGCAGGATAGCATAGACACCGGCACTCCAAGTAATGAATCAATAGCGTCTATTTATTGATGCATGAAACATAGCACAATGCATCACAAAAAAAATGTTTCGGGGTCTCACAGGATCCCCTTCATCAGGCAAAATGAGTAGGCATCCCAAAAGGGAGGAGGCATTTGTTCCCCTCGTATGAGTTCCAGGAAGTAAAGGGAGATGGATACATCTGCCCTTACTAAAAATAACCACCGTAAGAAGAATGGGGAGGAAAAGAAAAATAAGGTCTGCAAAGAATAAAAAGCCGGCAATTCTCTAGAGGTATGTGTTGTAGATTGTCATCATTTTGGGGATAAGTGTGAAGTTCCTCTCTATGTAATATAAATAGTGTATGTTATAAATATGTTATAATTATACTTTGTTTGCACCTCTCTGCTACACTTCAGACTGGAAAGCAGGTCAGTGAATAAATTCACCTTTGCGGAATATTATTCACCACCTATCTTGTTCAGTTATGCCCGTACAGACATTTGAGGAATAGTATACAATGGAAAAGTCCAAATATTGCCCCTTGTCGTAGGGGTCTGAGCCGAGCTGTGTACACTTAGTTGTCTATGGAACGTTCACATAGACTCACCATGATACATGTAGAACCTTAGTGCCCAATCTGAGGCCCTTTGCCACTTATTGTACAGCCCTCTGGTCCAGCCTAAGTGCTCACCCAGGCCTGATCAGCACATGACCTGCAACAATAAGAGCAAAACTGGACTGCTGGACTTGTGGTTCTATGTCTTGTGATCTGTGACATAGGCAACAACCTCGCGACACTATTCAGGAAATCAGACAAAGTCCACGTTGTAGCCCAATATGTGTATTACAAGAACTGCCGCATGGGACCACAGTACCTGGACCACCATAACTGCTGCACCGTACCATGGTACCTGCCAGAACCAGAACTCAGACCCGTGAAGGCAGAACATTCATTAGACTGGCTTCTGCTTGTTAAATGGTTTGTTTAAATTTCTCTCACTTTTTTGCCATCAATTCCCTTTTCTCTACTTTATGTATTTTTCTCTCTGATCTTATATAATGGATCTTCCAATGGGAAACATCAAATGTGTGGACAGTAACATTTAGCTGTTGGGAACAAAAATGTGGGATCGCTAACTGGGCTGTAATTACATTGACTTCTAGCAGGGTCATGTAACATGTCTGATTATTTCCTGCAGACCCCAGTCGTTCCTGTAGTATGTCCACAGCCTCTGATCCTGTAGTAAGCCCGCAATCTCTGACAGTCTTCTGTAGCATGAAATATACATATTGTAATATGTGGCCCTTTGGTGATGTCAGGGACTGAACTTGGTGCCCCGTATATCCAGCCACTTGACCACCAATGAGCTACGGCATTGACATGGAAACAAACAGTTAACACTTGTCATAGGAAACAGCAAACACTTCACCAGTCAGTATAGACATGAAGCAACACATTAGTTATCATTTGTCCCTGAAGCCAGAGGTGGAGGTGGACATTCTTTATATTGAAGTGATAGGCCATGGAACGCTAGCTTTGCAGGATTTGTTGGTTTGTGACTGTTCTATGCTGGGTGCAGCTGCGCTCCTTTGGACCATACAACATGTAAAACCTCCTCATTATAAGTAATCACAAATATTCATATCAATCCAGGGCCCAATCAACAAATGTGTTGGCATGAAAGCCTCTTTTAGCTTATAAACACATCAAGATGATGATGATTTCATGTTGGTGCCACGAACAAAAAAAAGTGACAAGTCTCCTTAAATGAGAGTCATAGCTGGCTCACTCCCCATTCCTGTAGCTCGGGTATCATTATTCACATCTGTTAATCCGGTTGCTATGCCATGTATTCTCAGACCTCAATAAAGATGTAGCCCCTCTCATGACTCCAACACTAGCAGCTTGGAAACTCCTCATATTGAAAAAGTTCTCCACCTGGGGTCCAGATATAAAAGTGGCTCATTGTTTTTGCAAGATATGATATTCCAGCATGATCTTCCAGCAGCTGCTTCACGTTCATGGAACCGAAACGGAGAGAGAGATAAAATTGTCTATGTTATGAGAGTACATCAAATTTAAGGAGGTCTCCTGAGTTGGCACCGAGCAAATTCTAACAGATGGGCTGACCTCACTCGTGGCGTTCCTCTCGTTCCTTCTCAACTGTTGCCCCGGGCACACGGCCTTCATCAGATGTCTTTTGAAAGTGTCACTCAACACAATGTAAATGAAAGGGTTTATGCAGCTATTGGCATAGCCGAGGCTGATGGCCACGTTGTAGGTATAGAGAAACGCCACTGTTGGTTGCTCAACCTTGAGGTGCACCAGCTGGAGAATGTAATAAGGTGCCCAGCAAATGAAGAAGGCCGAGCAGATTGTTACAGACGTTCTGGTAATCTTCTTGGACCTCAACCGGAAATTCCTTTGTGGCAGAGGGACCACCATGCAGGAGATGTGCTTCTGGATCTTGATGTAGACCACGCAGATGATGAGGAGTGGGATGACAAATGCCAAGAAGAACTGGTAGAGTGTGTACCAATAGATGTCAATGGATAAGTTGGGCAAGATAATGCCGCATCCAGCGTTGCCATCAGGAAGCTCGATGAGTTGGGTGTACATGAACACCGGGATGATGGTGATGAGGGAAGACAGGCACAACATCAGGATAACCATAGCTGCCGCACAAGTGGTTCTCACGTAGGAAGAGCGAATGGGGTGCACCGTGGCCAGATAACGGTCAACAGACATGGCGGTGAGAATATAGGTACTGGCAAACTGACTGTTGGCGTCAAGGGCAGTGATGATGGTGCACATGGTGGCACCGAAATGCCAGACTCCGTTTCCCAGCAACTGGTGGATTAGGAAGGGCATACCAAGGAGGAAGAGGAGATCGGTTACGGACAGGCTTACTATGAAGATATCAGCAATGTTGTGATTCCCTTTCGGCTTTTTGTTGATGGTGTAGATGACGATACAGTTACCGATGATGCCCACTAAACATATGATACCAAAGATGACAGGAAGGACAATGCTGCTGTGCTCTTGTCTTCTACTGTACACTGGAGAGAGAAATAAGAATGTTTATTTCATGGGAACATATCTAGTAAGTCAAATACACTTTAAGAATTAAAAAACAGCACTGGATGAATGTACTATAGTAGTCAAAATATTACAAGATAGATGCCTTTCGGAAACCCTGTCACCTCTGAAACAATGCTAAAAAAAGCATTTTGTGAATGAAGCAGGCTAATAATTACCTACCCAGCTGGTGGTTTATTGAAACTTCACTCTTAAAGAACTCCAGGCTCTGTTTCTACCCAACCCTTCCAGCTGTGTTGGATAGCCTATCCCCTGCCAGGTGCTATGATTCATTCCACTGCCCCCTACATTACTACTCTTTCCTGTAGTTACATAGGAGTTGCCTGGAGGAACCATAGGGCTCAGCTTGGGACAGGGAAAGTTCCACACACTACATGCTCAACATACAAGAAACAATTTATATACTGCAGCTAACTAGTCTTCAAATGTGATGGCTGCATAGGTTTTCTTTTTTCATGCATTTGTCCCTTTATTTTCACCTGGTGATCCTGAGAATAACACATTTCCTGTTCCTGGGTGGATATGCTGACCCACTCCACTGTATCTATGGGGGCAGCCATGTTTGTCACCCAGGCTGAACTTTAAACATGTCTTCATCTATTACATGTGGGGTTGGGGGGGTTGAAAGATAACATTGTTTGTGCTTTCAGTTTTCTTCCCAGGAAGTGACGCAGACATGGCATTTCTGGCAAGGTCAACAGCTATTTTCTTTACTTAAAGGAGAACTATGAGGTGAGTGCTTTTCACTCACCTCATAGTTCTAGCCGACCTGTGACAATGAGATTGTCACAGGTCGGCTCAGTAGATCGGGAGGTGAGCGAACACATACCGGCGTTGCTCACTTCTCGATCCTGCCACGGCTCTCTGCCGTGACAGGGGAGGGGCTGGATTCCCCCCAACCATATTGGTTTAGTCTTTGATCTTTTATTTTTGCTCCCTAAAGGTATACACTTTGAAGTAGCAGTATGCTGTGTTTTTAAAACAATCCCACATCTGGTCTGTGTTTAGGTTTTGAAATAAGTTTTCCCATTTTATTTCCCCCACTAGGTTGCGCAGCTTCTCAAAGTTGGCCCTTCTGAAGTTTAGGGTTCTAGTCCCTACTGAGCTTAGGGTGACGGGAGGACGCTAGTTTGTGTCCTCCCGTTACCCTAAGGAGAACTATGGGGAAAAGCCTTAACCCCATAGTTCTCCTTTAATGAAAATGAATGCTGCCACCACATCTTAGGACTGGTAAACTGGAATATATTAACTGCTCTTGGCTTTAGGTAACCTTGAAGCTGCATCTTTCACAGGATGTTTTTGCTTTCAGTGTTTTTCAGGCCCACAGTGTCACTGCAGCATCCAGTAACAGTCCAGAACAGGTGAAAGTTCAAACCACAGATCTGATGGATTGTGATGGGTTACAATGATTGTTCACTGGTTCCATATGTTGGAAATGCAACAGCACATTCTGATATGTACTGATAATTTTACTGACTGTGATATGTCTTTTGAGCTGTAGAGGCGCTGTGGTGCAATGTTAGTTTTCTATATGCATGCATATCTATGATACACTGGAAGTTCTTTCATATATATGTTTCCTCCACAATGCTGTATTCATTCACTTGCTTCTAAGCAAGTAAAACTTAATTCAGCATTCCCCAAGATCTCTGTGTTTCATCTAAACACATAACCAGCACTATATATGTCAGTTTTCATACATCGATGGGAGATCTAGCATTGGAATGCAAGAAAACAAATTACCCCTGGGCCAGGGAGAGGGTAAAATTGTGCTAAACTACATCCCTCAAACTCAACTGTCACTTGATACCAGCTCATCCAGTCAATACCAGACCTTCAGTTAGCAGTAGGGATCATGGTGTTTGACAGCTCAGTGACAGTGACAGGGTTTTCTGTCAAGAGGAGGTGGAACTTAATCTTGATTTGGGCAGAACTTAAGGCCCAAGGATTTGAAGACACGAGGTAGTTGCAGGCAACACCAGATGCCTATATTCCAGCACCACTGTTACCACAGAAGGGTTTTAGGCCAGATCAGGGTAACTTTACATTGAGCGCTTCATTGAGTGCACGGAGTGGTGTGTATGGCCCAATGTTCTCAGGAACATGCTACAGAATATGTGAACCGCATATAGACACGTTAAATCAAATTGATCAAATTACATTGCATGCAGCTGGCTTTCCATTTCCAAATCCATGTAATCCTTTTGAAGATACAGCTGCTAGGCTATCGTGGGTACTACTCATGACTATCTAGCAAAATATGTCTTGTTTCCGGGCATTTTAGATAATGTGCTTGTGCTTCACAGTGATCCATGGTTGCCACCACCCTTGTGTTCTTTCTCATGGCTCCTTATGAATTCCCTTTTAGCACCTTTTAGACTTGCTGGAGAAAAAGACTACTCACCCATGATGGCTCTTGTCCTCTATTTTGACCCATGGTCCCGTTACCAGGGGTTTCCCTAGACCCTCCCCC
>NW_017307040.1:434402-437721 GCF_000935625.1 Nanorana parkeri
ACAGGGCACCAGTCAGAGCATCCCGCTCAGCTACTGGCAACCGTCTCAGGCTGTCTCATCATAGGGATGGCCCTGCCTGTTACAGTACTAATCCACGAGACTATGCCATGGACCTCTACAGAGGAATTAAAGAGGTTTGGTCAACAAAGCTGTTTACTTTAATGCCGTACACATGAGCACTGCGTAAATAAATCAGGACAGACAGCAACAGCACAGCAAGGTTAAACCGGAGTTTAATCAGTTGTTCTTATAGCAAATACATAATTTTCCACCATTTGGGATCAACGCCAATAAAGGCCCCTTTAAAGGGCTCAGAATTAAAGTGAACCTTTCCTATGTGAAATATAGGGGGTGTTATTGTTGACCTCCTGAAAATGTCAGTTGTCTGACCTTTATGCTGACCCTCGGGGTAAAATACTTCATTGACCTGGGACATGTCGGTAGATCAGGAAAATCAATTCAAAAGTCCTTGTCTGCATACTTGCTCCGGGTTCGTAACTCATAATAATGAAGCAAAAGGGTCCACCCGTCAGCCAGGAAACAAGAAGCAATGGCCGATTCCATATTTCCACCCAGAAAGATTTCCTTTTCCGTAAGCTTGCGGTGTGCCCATGCAGGGCTTAGAATTGATACCCCGGCAGGTGATGTGGAGCCACCCAAGGTACACAATCTAAGTGACAACTTGGTCTTCACCAGAGCACTTGGCAAGGAGTGATGGGCTGGTGACCCTAGTGGCCCCCGGACTACTCTGCTGCAAGATGGCACCAAGTCATGGTCCTCAAGATCGCACCACCATGTGGTCACAGGAACAGGGTGGCTATGCCTTAGAGACAGTATATATGGAAGGTCAAGGCCTGAGCAGAGGAGACAGGCGAGAGAGTAGTCAGTGTCCAGGCAGAGACTGAGGTAGGCTGCAGGCAAAAAAAGAGTAGTCAGTGTTCAGGTAGAGGTCAAGGCAGGCAGCAAGAAAGATGAAAATAGGAACAGCAATGGGGGCAGGAGCCACTTCTTGATTCAGTAAAAAAAAACAATGCGGTCACATTACCTCTGTTGCATTCTAGTGGAGCTAGGGGAGCCTAAATCAGGAACAATGTGCCTTTTCCCACAGACTCTAGGTGCCATCTTGGGAGAGCCTGTGTCTGATTGGAACTTAGAGTTCTTTTGAGATATGAGTGGCCATCTTAGACTCAGAGGGGTTATATATAGCCCCTGCTGCAACACTTTGGGGCCCCGCAATGTGGGAAGTACAGGTATCCACTTATGAGGGAAGGAAAGGTTTAGCATTAGGGACAGGTTCCTGATGAGAAAGAATAGTTTTGGGACCTTCCACGCACCCTTGGAGACCGAGACCACCTAGTGTCTGGGGAAAGTACCCTTGCCAGTTTTCCAACTAAATAGACTGATGCATTTCTAGGGAGCGCTCTGTTTGGGTCACCTCCAAAAGCATCACCTTTAAGGGAGCACCCCTCAAGCACCCTCCTGCATTCTACAACTGCCTTGTGATTGATATGTGTAGTTGCCCCACTCTACAGCGTTAGGCTTTATTTTATACAGCAAGCAGTAATGTGCGAGTTCTTAGTGCCAAGCCAGTTTGCCCAAGCCAGTGCGGTATGACTGTCACCCCACTTTCAGCCTAGTCAGTTGCGGCAGGGGCACAGTTACACGTCACAAAGGGGCGGAGAATGCCTCTGCCACAACTGACTGGACCAGAAGGGGGTGTCAGTCTCAGTTTTGCTCAGGCTTGGGGAAACTGGTTTGGCACTAAGACCCCGCACATAGGGCCGGTGCTTCCAATAGGCAAACTACGTAGGGCGTACTGCTGCCTAGGGCGCAGCCTCAAACACTCCCCCACACTGTTCCCCCCAGCTATTTCAAATGGCAAAAGCCAATAGCAGGCTGGCTATTGTAGCCGCCCACTGAGCAGAGGAGCAATACTAAGAGACAACTTTCTCTCTCAGGTCCTCTCTTCTGCTCAGTGGGAGGGTTTCAATAGCCAGCCTGCTATTGGCTATTTCATAATAAAATAGCCAATAGCAGTCTGGCTATTGCTCCCGGCTGCTTACATTCACACCTGTGGAAGCTAGCTGGCAGGAGAATCGGGCTGTGCGGGGGGAAGGGTAATAAGGGTTGCACCACGAGAGGGGGGCGCAAGTAGCTGGTCTTGCCTAGGACGCGAAATAGTCTAGCACCGGCCCTGCCCGCACATCACTATTCATTATATAAAAGAACATTTGAAGGAGAAGTTTTGCCGTCTGTTACCTATAAACCACTGGCACGTGGTTAGCCCCGCCCACAAGATTGGCCCCTAATGATGCCCCTCCCCCTTCCAATATCTTGCACAGAGGATTACAGGAGGCTGATACCAAGTCAGATAAAGGTACTTACGCTGGTTAATTATAAAAGAATACACTCGGCGATATTTCTAATGAATAGATAACGGTAGTAATTGGTGTTGATGTCATTTGTGAACGCGGCAATGCGTGGCAACGTTTACGGCATCTGTGCTCATAATGGAGGTTCATTTCCTCTAAAGCGGCTTGCGGCAAAGACAAAAAAGCCGAACAATCTCAACTGAGCCACCGACAGGTTCACTTTTATTATTGCTGGTGGGGGAGGGGGGGGGTGCTCCGCAGAATCGCCGGAGGCTGAATAAGATAACGTTGAGATGATTGAACAATTTATTTGCATTCGGCGTTAGACAGAAGCTTCATTCATCTTCATCCAGGCCTTGGATTAGTCTGGTGTCCCGGATATTGATCCCGAGCTCGGAGGACGATCAATAGACAGCTTGTCTGGGCGCCGTTCCTGGGAGGAGGGGAGCGTGACTTTTATTGTATTGCGGATAATAAGACCTTTATTAGTTTATCAGCCTATTGCAATGTCATGTGTACTGAAAGGGGTTGTCCATTCGTGTCCCTGGTCCTGCATACATGTCAAAGTGGACCTGTCACTTCATGCGTTTTAAGACCAGCATTCTAAGTAATGTGGAAGCGTAACGTGCAGAGATTTATTACCCCTGTACTACCCCTACTACCCCTGACAATGCCTTCATCTGCTGTTCTCTGCAGAAGGATGGCGCCATCTCTGTTCAGGCATCATCCTCAGCATCTACTTCCTGGACTGAAAAACATTGATTCTGGCACTTGAGCAGTTCTTGGCTGTGTTCACCAATGTCAGACACAGATCAGCCCCTGCTGCAACCTCTCACCTGTGGCTGGGACTGAGGAAATGCTTCCTCCTGCGTGCAGCAGACTGATTACATCATCTCAGCCGAGGCAAATTCACTGAGCAGCCACAGCAGGAGAATACCTCCGTCTCA
>NW_017307040.1:437865-439253 GCF_000935625.1 Nanorana parkeri
CATATATACCGACCCTCCCCCCCCCACACTTGTCACTCTATATCTCCATGTGTCCCCTCTCACATTATCTCTTCCCATATATATGTCCTCTTCCCCACCTTTCACTCTTTATTTCCATGTGTCCACTCTTTATATATATATAGAGCTGGGGCTGGGGCTACAGGACTGCTGTTTAATGGTAAATGTTGGAGCTTCTTGAAGGATGGTGCATTGAGGAGGTCCATCCTCTGGGCATCTTCCATATGTAAGTTTACATTCTTCTAGATGGATCTGGTTAGTAGGAGTGGGAGAGAACTTATGGAAATTCAATATAGAAATATATAACATACATTTTGTTTGAGCTTTTGACCATAGATACCCTTTAAGGTTTAGACTTCCTTCCCTATGAGGACCGCTGAATGCTGGGGACAAGGTGGGGCATATCTGCTAGCTTTATATTACCGGTTTTATTTGTTTATGTTCATTTCAGAAGCACACAATGTACAAACTTTGCAATGTCCATGCAGATGACACAACATTCACAAAGAGACAAAATGGCAACCAATCCCGGTACATTGTAACATCTTTCTGGTCACAGCGACATTCATAACCCCAGACCTTGTGCTTTTCTGGGAATATCAGCTAATGGTGGCGATGTCCGCCTGTTCCAGCACAGAAGCTCTATTAGCGCGGGTGTTTGTGTTATTGTTCAGTCCGTAAAAGAGAACAAAGAATCCGGGGGACGCTCATTACTGTGAATGCAAATAACTGCAATTAACTGTAACTGTACTGCTGAAACTACAGAACCACGGCTGTGACACGGCTCATTTTCACAATGTTCAGCGCTGAGGACAGTCAGGAACAAACCCCGCACAACTTTCATAACGTTATTGGATGAGCATTTTATTTCTATAAAGGGGAACTGTACGAAGCCTTGATCTCCTTCAATAAAGAGCGCAAGGACAAGTGCATAGCATAGCACTTGTCCCACAGCAACCAATGAGAGCTCATCTTGTGTTGGTCTGACTTCAGCAAAGTGGTTTCTGCAAGGGCGGGCAACCTCAGCACTCCAGCTCTGGTGAAACTACAAATCCCACATAATAATTTACAAATTATGCAGCGCCCGCAACATATAATGTGTTGAATGTCATAAACCCTAAAACTAATTAAATATAAATATAAGATGATTTTAATAAATAAATATAATATAATAAATATAAGTGATTCAAATAAATAAATTATATTCATATAACATACACATGAATAATCCGTGCCTTCAAGATCTTTTTTTATATAAGAAAAAACCGTCAATGGCCCTGGATCATTGATCCCACAGGGTATGTGAAATAATTAGTGACAACTACCAAAAATTGTTAGTTGATGTGATGTGTCACGATCCAAAACAAAAA
>NW_017307040.1:439516-454819 GCF_000935625.1 Nanorana parkeri
TTAAAATCATCTTATATTTATATTTAATTAGTTTTAGGGTTTATGACATTCAACACATTATATGTTGCGGGCGCTGCATAATTTGTAAATTATTTGTTTTGACCCCACGGTCGATTTTGCTGCAGCCTTCAAATTTAATTGGCACATTAGCACTTATACATTTTTCTAGGTCCAGCGCAGAATCACTTATAGCTATATACAAATCCCACATGCCTCTGGCTCAGGGAGTCATGCCTGTGGCCTGTCTTGCAATACCTCATGGGACTTTTATTTCTACAACAGCTACAATGCAGAGGTTGCCCGCCCATGGGTTACTGTGGGTTATTGCACTTAGCTAATATCCCTTTGTTCCTTCAGGGCCAGTGCACACCTAGGCGATTTATCGCGCGATATCGCGCAAAACACAGACTCGCATTGAATTCAATGGAGGCTGCTCACACCTCTGCGGTTTGTCGCGCGGCCAAAAATCACCTGTCGCACGAAAAGTTGCAGGAGCCTAGTTCGGGCGGTTGTCGCGCAGTTTGGGTCCCATAGACATCTCTATGCATTGAAAAACACGCGACAACCGCGTGGTTTACAATGAACAGTCGTGCGATCGAAAACGCGGCATCTGAATCGCCTAGGTGTGAACCTAGCATTACTGAATACAGATGTGTATGTTCAATACGGTACAATTGTCCTTGGCTCTTGGGGTCTCTTTGTTTGCTTTATGCTCAGTTCATGCTTTCAACTAGAGAGAGAGAGTCAGAAAGCAAGAGTCTTCTGTTCTCTGACACCATGAGGGCAGCCCTTATAAAATGTTTATTTAAAAAATAGAGGGCTTCCGTTAAAAAACTTCCACCCCGCCTATACACCGGACGAATGCTGTTTGTGCAGCACTAGTGCCCGTAGATGAAGCTGACGAGTATAGGAATTTCCCATACCCGTCAGCGCCATCTAGTTTTGCAAGTGAAGCCCAAAGATATAAATAATAAAAAGCAAAGACATCAGTCTAAAAACATGAATTTGACAAAATAACCAGAACCCATTATAGTTTTCCTTTCAGATCTTATTCATGTTTTGTTATATATTGTTTCCTAAATAGAATACTTGTCTACTTTTTGCTTTTTTTTTTCATTTCTTTGTTTATTCAAATGACAAAATTAAACATTTCGACGTCATACTTCAGTTACTTTTAAAGGTTAAAATAATTAATTAAAATAAAAAGCAAAATGTAAAACTAGTTATGTATATATATATTGTTGTATATATCCTTTTTTCTGTTTCTGGCAGCTGGCCGTCACCACATAACATAAAGCTATGCTGCACATAATGTGATTATGTTGAAGCAGAATCCGCGGACTAAAAACACTTTAATCTGTCGCCTGGACGTCGTGTACGGAGAAAAATGGCTGGAAATCCTTTTCTTTGCTGCTCTAATCTCATTTGCAAGCTGAAGCTTCCCCAGTGATGACCAGGAAGAGCGCCCCCCTCTGGCTGCCAATGAGTCCTATGGGAGTTTCTGCTATAGATTCCCTTTATGTTATGATTACAAATTCACCAATGCAAGTCTGGATATTACAGAGAGACTCTTACTAGATGAAAGGCTTTCAATGAATGTATTTATAGCTAAATCTCTAAGTCTCCCAACCACTTCTCCATCTTTCCTTTTATTCCCTTTCCGTGTAACTCCTCTATGCCTCCCAGCTCTCCCCATATATATCCGTCTGTTCACCCTTCTCTCTATATCTCCTTGTGTCTCCTCTCCTACCTATCCCCCTCTTCCTACATATATCCATCAATCCACCTTTCCCTCCCAGCCCCCTCTTGCCATATATATCCGTCTGTTCACCTTTCTCTCTATATCTCCATGTGTCCCCTGTCCCTCTAAGCCCCCTCTTCCCATATATGTCTACCTCCCCCCCACACACCTTATATCTCCATATATCCCCTCTCTCTCAGTCCACTCTTCCATCCCTCCACCTTTCATTCTATATCCCCATTGTTTCCCAACTCCCTCTCAGCCCCTTCCCACATATATCCATCCTGTCTCCCCTTTTACTCTATATCTCCCTGTGCCCCCTCCCCCACTCAGCCCTGTCTTCCTAAATATATATCCATCCTGCCCGCATCCCCACTTTTCACTCTATACCTTCATGTGTCCCCTCTCCCTCTCAGCCCCTTCTTCCCATATATATCTACCCCCCACCACCTTTCATTCTATATCTCCATATGTCCCCTCTCTCTCTCTAAGCCCCCTCTTCCCATATATGTCTACCTCCCCCCCACACACCCTTCACTCTATATCTCCATATATCCCCTCTCTCTCAGTCCACTTTTCCCATATGTGTCCCCTCTCAGCCCCTTCTTCCCATATATATCTACCCCCCACCACCTTTCATTCTATATCTCCATATGTCCCCTCTCTCTCTCTTAGTCCACTTTTCCCATATGTGTCCCCTCTCAGCCCCTTCTTCCCATATATATCTACCCCCCACCACCTTTCATTCTATATCTCCATATGTCCCCTCTCTCTCTCTTAGTCCACTTTTCCCATATATATCCATCCTCCCAACTTTCACTCTATACCTCCATGTGTCCCCTCTCTTCCCCCTTTTTCTATATACTGTATGTCTATCCTTCCCACCTTTCACGCTATATCTTCATGTGTTCCCTGTCCCTCCCAGCCCCTTCTCCTATATACAATATATCCATCCCTCCACCTTTTAGCCCCCTTTTCCAATATATATCTGTCTCTCTATGTATCCCCTCTCCCTGTCAGCTTCCTCCATCCATACATCTATCCCCCAACTTCTCAGAGAGACAGAGGTGAGTGTCATGGAGTTTATGTCCAAAAACTGAAATATCATTTTGGGTGTGCTGATCCTCAAAGCCATTATAACTAAGCCTTCCCCTCCATATACACAGATATTCCTCTGCTCAGTGGCTCCGCTCCCCCTGGATGGATGGTAATGACATGACGTATGAGTGACTTATGTGGCCTGGGTAAGTACGGCTTGGACTCTGCAGGAGGGAATGCGGTATGGTACCCATCCTTTGAACATGTGAACTTCTGAAGCCATCAACTCCTCTGGGCAGTCTTTGAAAAAAGTCTACAGCCTGAAAGTCACAGAATTCTATATTGTTACATCCAGAATGATAGTGAGATGAATCAGTAATCTGCGTCTATTGCAAGAGGGAATAAAATATGTTACAACAAGACCGCTACTTTTGTTTTCTTTTTAATAGTAGTTACATTTATTGTTAAACAATAAAACGGGGAAGGGAAGGTATATGCACAATATCTCCAATATGATCAATGTGAATGGGGGTCCCCTAACTATTGTATACAAGACAGACAAGTAACTATAGGCGGTATGCAGTCATCAATTTATGTATATATAGTTACAATATATATATATATATACTAATGGTAGCAGCCATGACTGCTGCATGTAGAGAATACAGTGACAGTTCAATTGAATGCATGTCATTGTGTCTGCAACAGATCTATCTCAATGCGTTTTATATACAGTATAACATACACACATACATAACACACATTATGCAGCTCCATCTGACACCCTCTCCTTGCCTCCCAGGCCACTGCTGCCCCTCCTGTGAGCTCAGGACCTGCATCACAGGTGTTGGCGGGTAGAGAGACCGTTCGCCAATCTCCTCCCTGCTGAATGGGGCTGGAAGCGACGCTGATTGCATCACTTCCGGTTCCTCAGGTGTCATTCCCTGGCTAGAGAAGCCGCAGAAGAAGCTATTCAAGCCTCATCTGTGCTCAAATAGCTTCTTTGCAGTGGAAAGGTGACACTAGGGGTCTAACAGACCTCTAATGTCACCTTAAAGAGAACCTGTCAGCACTAATATAGTATCACATAGGGGTCTTGTGATCCCCCCTATGTGATAGCAATAAAAAAAACTAAAAAAAGTTTAAAAATATATTTAAAAATGCAAAAAAAAGTTAACACCCCCCTCCCCCCACGTTAGGTATCACCACATGCGCCAGAGTGAGAGCAATAATTCTAGGGCCAATGTTCACCTCTAAGGGCTTTTATAGCATCGCCCCTGGGGCAATTTGGGGTGCCGTATATTGTTGCCGTTTAATGGACGCGCCCAATTCTTTAGCTTGGCATGTACATGGGTATCGGTTTACTCAGCACAACCTCATCTTTTATATTGTGTATTATATCGTGTTTTTGTGCACTAAAATTAACTTCAGTGTAAATGTTACTGAAATTTGGGGTTTGATAAAGTGTTGCGACGTAAAATTTGCAACTGCCGCCATTTTAGTCTACAAGGTCTCGGCTTTCAGGAAATATGTGACTCTCGGGGGTTTTAAGTAATTTTCAGGCCGGAGATGAGACACTGACGTCAGTGAAAGCGGAGTGCACTTAGTATAATGTTCATTAGTGAGATACGGCATCGGTGAGGGGTAGCCATGCACAGCAGATAGGCGCAAGCAAAGTGGCAGATGAAGAATGACTGCAGGGAACGGGTAACTAATAGCCAATATAAAGGATAACTAGAGGACAACCATGAACGTTGCTGATCGTGAGGCAATGAACGGCTTAGGCTGCCTTAGGCATATGGGAATGACATTGGTCCTCTAACAGACTCTTCTATCTCTATAACATACAATATACCATGGCTACCTCTATTACATACAAGTTTGAGTCACCATTGGACCATAGGCCCCACCTAAAATGAGCCTGTAGCAAAAGTGGAGGTGTATTATTTATTCTGTATCATCTGAGCAACAGAGAGACTTACACTGAGTGGCCAGATTATTATGACCACCTGACGTTTGTAGGTAAATTAGCTATAATTTGGCTCTGAAGTTTCTAGAGGGCCAGACCATTATAAATAGGGGAGGGGCCAGACCATTATAAATAGGGAAGCAGGTTGTTTACCACGACAGTAGAAGGGATTTTGTTCTGAAGATACGGGGAAACAACGCGATTTAACAGCCTTTGAACGTGGGATGATTGTTGGCGCTCGGAGCCATGGAGCGAGTATCAGCAAAACAGCAGAATTCGTTAAATGTTCAAGAGCAGCTCATTGTTAAAGTGTTTAAAGACCGGACTGTCAGCCGAAAATCTGGGTCTGAATGTGCGAATTGTGGCCGTCAGCGACTAGTCAATGTTAGGGCAGAACGGAGAGTGGCAAGACTGGTACAAGACAACAGAAGGGCAACAGTGCCGTGTCAGATTCCTCGCATCACCTTTCATCATCTCGTGGAGTCATGAGGCAGCCCAACGAAGTACTGATAGGGTGGTCATAATAATCTGGCCACTCAGTGCATGACATGATGGTGGCCCTGTTGGCACTTTTTGACTTTTGTCAAAAAAGGTGGCTGAAAAGTTGTCGCCCGAACTGTGACTGCAGCCAATCAGCTTCAGTCACAATTTGGCTATTCTCACAGCCACGGTCACAGGCTGCCTAAATATAATAGCCGTCAGGGTAGATTCCCCGATCCATCCGGGCTGAAGGAGAAAAATCACAAAGTATATGACCAGCCTAAGATGAGAATTTAACTCACTTATGTCCTTTCACTTCCTGTTGTGTCTCCAGGATAGGAAATAAAGGCAAATGTCCTAAATGGGGACACAGGCAGCCATAACTCCTGGCTGGGATTCTTACCATTTGCTCCTCTGTTCTAATCTAAAAAAAAAGAAAAAGGTTTGGGCTATAGATGCACTTTAACAGATAGTCTAGAAATCAAGGGTAGTCAAATTCCGGCCCTCCAGCTGTTGTGGAACTACAAGTCCCATAAGGCATTGCAAGACTGACAGCCGCGGGCATGACTCCCAGAGCCATGAGGTAATTTGTAGTTTTAACACAGCTGGAGGGCCATAGTTTGGCTACCCCTGGTCTACAGGGACATTTGCTTTTCCCATCCTCATTAAATCCCTGTGCAGGTCTGTACACCCCATCTTGATGTGCCCATATGTGTCCAGGCTTGGTCAAAAAAGACAAAAAATAAGCTAAAAAGCAAAAACAACAATAAATGTTGCGCTTTGCTTCCTCCCCCGATTTCATTGTGGTGTCCTAGGCATTGGCCGAGCCCTGCGTCATAATAAATGTGATCTTATATTAAACATATATTATAATTGGTCGTTAGGGATGACCCCGGTATAATGTTCCAGCGTTTGTATGTCTCCTCCTGTAATAGGTACTCGCCAGTCCCGTCCCCTCACCTGGGTCTTTTCCATCACTGCTGGGTTTAGGACTAATTACTCACCATGTCGAGTCTGCTGAGGCGCCAATTCATTATCAGAGCATTAATTAGAGTTACAGATGTCATTACTGGGAAATATTCGATCAGGAGGGAAGAGAAGAAAATTAGACGGCGGGAGCAGTTGGGTAGGAGCCCGGATAAGGAGCTTTTATCTCCTCATGATACTAGATGCTGAACACAGACTACAAAACAGCAAAACGGGGGCTGAGCGCATGAGCCCAGAGACATATAAATGGTAAAGCAAATGGCGCTTAATGAATCAATATGTCTGCCGCCGCTTACAGAAAGACCAAAGAGTGGCGCATCAGTAGTACATCACAACGACACCTTCGTAGCATTTTTTTACCTTAATTTTCTGGCTGTTCTGCAGTTTCTCCATTGTGTTCCCTTTTTACTCCCTTCTTTTGTACGGCCCTTCACGTCCCCCTGTCCTAGCCCCACCCACTGCTCCAAAGATACAAGTAGAAAGGTAAGAAATGTTTTTTCACAAAGATGAACACATTTTATTATTGTAGCCCCCACCACCATTGATGCAGTGACTACTAGACATATACTGATTGCCAGAGCTGCAGTCGGGATGGCTGAATTATAACTGGCGTGTATCTGGTGTTCTGGCATTGATTGTACTTGCCCGAGTGGGGTGTGACTCTGCTGCAGTGTGGAGCAACCAATGGGAGGACTTTATGAGTGTGTGTGTGTCTTGTCAGCCAATCACTGGTAGTTTCATGGCCAGTGGTGCATGCTGGTACAGGGCATATATACTCAGAGGAATTGCCATGTGCTCAGTCTAGTTCCAGCCATGGGTTAGTCCTAGTCAGGGTGCTGTCCAGCCTGCCCCCCCTGGATTTGACCCGGCTTGTCTCTGAACCCTGCTTTTCTGCCGCCTGCCTTCTGACCCCTGCCTGTTTGACTATCCTTGACTTGACTACCCTTCTGCATTCCCATTTGGCTCAGCTTGCCCGCATGGTTCCAATTCAGCTTTCCTGTGACCACGTCTCTGCACCTCGTTGCCTGCCAGTTGCTGGCCCGGTCCGTCTGACTCCGATTTCGTCTTCTCTGCTGCCACCAGGTCTGCTGCTGATCATCTGGTATCCTGCATCCATCTACTCGCATCACCTCACCAGCACCAGCAGGTCTTCATCAGCTACAGGCACTCATGCCTCTCCATGTTCGGTGCATGCATTCCCTGTACCATCTCCAGGGGTGCTCTGACGAGAGCTGCAAGGGTGAGTCTACCCCATCACTTCAGGTCATACCAGGTATGGCACACCCTGCCACTTGCCAGCATGCTGCAGAGAAGGACCTTTGCTCTCTGCATGGAAGCAGTGGCCTCTCTGCAGAGGTCCGACACACTCCCCCGCTCTCCTCTGTGGAAGCAGTGGTCTCTCAGCAAAAGTCCAACAGGCTTCCCTCTGAGTTAAAGCTTCTCCAATCAGCAGGAAGCCTGAGCTGCTGATTAAAGAGCTCTAGCTTTGACTTAGCGGGAGGTATGCAAGTTATACATTTTAATGGCAGGAACAATTTCAGAACTGCAGCCCCCGCTATATCATGTCACTGGAATGAATTCTTTGTTTATTTAAAACGCCTGACTTCAATAAATATTAATTTAAAAAGCTCCCAGGAAATGAAAAGAAGAAGATTGAATCTTATATGCCGAGCGGGAGGAAATTAATTAATCTGATGGCTGATATTGAAAAAACGGACCGACACAGAATTTTCTGGGGACAAATTGGTTAAAACCAGAACTGTTCCTGGAAATCAGCAATGACCAGCAACTATGTATAAGAGGAGCTTGGTAAAGACAAAGGTCAGCTGTATCATAACAGGGAATCCGCCCGGTCATGTTCACATGGTACTTTCATTTTGCTTTCCTCCCCAGTGACACGTCACCCCCTCCCCCTTGGTGTATACCAAGATGTACTTAAAGATGGTGGCGCGCCTGCGCAGAACACACTGGCGGCTGATATGGCCACCGCTCGTTCAGCATGTGACGTCACACTGAAAATGTGTGCCGGCGTGTTCTGCACAGGCGCGTGGCCATCTTTGACTATATCTTGGTATGCGCCAAGATGACAGCGTCCGTATGTTCGGGCGCCACCATCTTGGTGTATGCCAAGATATAGTCAAAGATGGCGGCGTGCCTGCCAATATGGCCGCTGCGCATTCTGTAGACTAATTTATGAATGCCTGAATATAGTTTTAGTATATATTCAGCCATATAATAAATTTGTTATTTCGGATTCGGACGAACCGCAGAATCAACTGAATTTCGTTGATTTGCAGGTTCGTCCGAATGCACATGTCTATTGCCTATATCCTCCGAAAACGTCTGCTGGACTTCATACCAACCTGTAGCAATCTCATCCTTTTACATACTATCATTCAGCAGCGTCTGTAGATTTCAGATGAGCTATTGAGCTCTGTAACCAGCTTTCTATCCAGCAGATAAATACCGCCTGAAATACAGAAGGCAGAAGCTCCGCCTCCTGCATCGGAATACAAATGTGAACTATTCATATGTAATATTTCAGATTTGATGTTTTAGTCTTCACCATTATATAAAAAAGGGAAATTTAAATGAAAAGGTAAAAAAACAAAAGCGATATATTTCCTCTAAGAAAAGATCTTGTTGTGACGCACCTGCAGACGGAGACCCCGTAGCGGTCAGATTGGAGTCATTGCAATCACAGAGGCCCAGCCGCATCCCGCTGTCAATCTCCGCCATGTTTTTGGAGCCCTGGAGAAAAGAAAAAACACATGAGTGGCCAGGCTGGATTTGTGAATCATATCAGTTGTATGAACGAAGGGGATTCAATGGTTTCCCTTTCTTCTTAAAGTGCGTATATTAGCAAATTAAAAAACAAAACACACTCAGAACATCTCTCCATCACATGCACATTTCCCGGGTTCAAATCCCGATAGAAATAGAAAATACAGAAAAATGCCCATTAATCTGCCGGAAATTCAGTGCGCTCCTGACTTCCTGTACTGAGCTGATGATGCTGTCTATATTGCAATCCCAGAGCAGCATTGTCAGCCCCGCCTACTGGACTACAAAACTCCACCCATCCACCATCGCTCTTCTATTCCCCAGATGTAAACTTTGATTTCTGACCAGTGCTGCTGCCTTGACTCCCAATAGCCACACCCACCTATGTGTAGCAAAGGGGCTCTTGGAAGATATAGTTCTGGAGCTCATTTTTGGGCTTGGCCCCTTAGTTCCAGTGAAGGGAACTCTTAAGACATCAGCACACCAAGACATTTTGGACAATTTCATGCTCCCAACTTTGTGAGAACAGTTTGGGGATGGCCCGTTCCTGTTCCAACATGACTGCGCACCAGTGTACAAAGCAAGGTCCATGAAGACATGGATGGGGGAGTTTGGGGTGGAGGAACCTGATTGGCCTGCACAGAGGCCTGACCTCAACCCGATAGAACACCTTTGGGATGAATTAGAGCGGAGACTGCGAGCCCGGCCTTCTCCTCCAACATCAGTACCTGACCTCAAAATGGTCCAACATTCCCATAGACACACTCCTAAACCTTGTGGACGCCTTCCCAGAAGAGTTGAAGCTGTTATAGCGGCAAAGGGCGGAGTCAACCCAATACTGAACCCTACAGACTAAGACTGGGATGCCATAAGAGTTCATGTGCGTGTGAAGGCCGGCATCCCAATACTTTTGGTAATATAGTGTATATAGCATATGTAAAATGATACATTATAATTTATGCATAGAAACAAGACGTGTAACATGTGAACACGTGATGATCTAATACCTTCCGTCTGATCTCCTTTACATGTATGTAAAAGACAGAAAAGAGCTATAAATAGAAACGGAGGATGACAATGACAACCTCGGCCCCAGATATGACCGGTATTGTAGGTACGTCACTATACAGTCTTCCCGGATAGAATGTACAGCGGGCCTCACATCATATTTATATTTTTCATGTTACATGCATGCATGCATGCTTATGTCTGATGTATTGCCTCCCGCAGAGATGACAGTACGTCCCCTGACAATGTCTCCAGTTGCTTTTCTCTCCAGAACGGCAGCACCGTCTTTGCATAGACATCACCCTGGACTGAGAAGCCGGCTCAGTGAAGACACGGTCGTGTAAATGCTGATGTCTGTGCAGTTCTTGACTGTGTTCAGAAATGTCTGACTCAGATCAGCCCCCTGCTGCTGCAGCCTTTCACCTTGTGACTTGCTGCAAGTTTACAATGTACAGTCTGATCATTGGAGGGGAGGAGACTGAGGAAATGCTTCCTGCTGCCTGCAAAAGACTGATCACTGGGGGAGGGGAGACTGAGGAAATGCTTCCTGCTGCCTGCAGCAGACTGATCACTGGGGGATGGGAGACTGAGGAAATGCTTCCTGCTGCCTGCAGAAGACTGATCACTGGGGCAGGGGAGACTGGGGAAATGCTTCCTGCTGCCTGCAAAAGACTGATCACTGGGGGAGGGGAGACTCTGAAATGCTTCCTCCTGCCTGCAGAAGACTGATCACTGGGGGAGGGGAGACTGAGGAAATGCTTCCTCCTGCCTGCAGAAGACTGATCACTGGGGGAGGGGAGACTGAGGAAATGCTTCCTCCTGCCTGCAGAAGACTGATCACTGGGGGAGGGGAGACTGAGGAAATGCTTCCTCCTGCCTGCAGAAGACTGATCACTGGGGGAGGGGAGACTGAGGAAATGCTTCCTCCTGCCTGCAGAAGACTGATCACTGGGGGAGGGGAGACTGAGGAAATGCTTCCTCCTGCCTGCAGAAGACTGATCACTGGGGGAGGGGAGACTGAGGAAATGCTTCCTCCTGCCTGCAGAAGACTGATCACTGGGGGAGGGGAGACTGAGGAAATGCTTCCTCCTGCCTGCAGAAGACTGATCACTGGGGGAGGGGAGACTGAGGAAATGCTTCCTCCTGCCTGCAGAAGACTGATCACTGGGGGAGGGGAGACTGAGGAAATGCTTCCTCCTGCCTGCAGAAGACTGATCACTGGGGGAGGGGAGACTGAGGAAATGCTTCCTGCTGCCTGCAGAAGACTGATCACTGGGGCAGGGGAGACTGGGGAAATGCTTCCTGCTGCCTGCAAAAGACTGATCACTGGGGGAGGGGAGACTCTGAAATGCTTCCTCCTGCCTGCAGAAGACAGATCACTGGGGGAGGGGAGACTCTGAAATGCTTCCTCATGCTGAAGCCGTGTCCCGGGATCACACCATCAACCTTTTCTGAGTTGCTGCACATGCTCGGTAACATGAAAAGTAATTCATTGCAGGAATTGTGGGTGCAAAAACGTGGTCCCTGCATATTTGGAGGCGGAGTCTGTGCAGGATCAAGCCAGACAGTGCGCATGATTGGCAGTTCACTTATATTTAGAGGCGGAGTCTGTGCAGGACCAACCCAGACATTGGGCATGATGGGCGGTCCACACATATTTAGAGTTGAGGTCGGTGCAGGAGCAACATGGGCATTGAGCATGATGGGTGGTCCACCCATATTTAGAGGCGGAGTCTAGGCAGGACCAACCTGGATAATGGGCATGAGTCTTGGCTGGTCGGAACTAACAGACAGTGGGCATGATGGGCGGTCCACACATATTTAGAGGCGGAGTCTGTGCAGCACCAACCCGGACATTGGGCATGATGGGCAGTCCACACATATTTAGAGGCGGGGTCTGGGCCGAACAACCCTGGACAGTGTGCATGATGGGCGGTCCACACATTTAGAGGCGGGGTCTGGGTGGAACAAACCCATAAAGTGGGCGTAATTTGGATGCTCCCACCCAGAAAGTGGGTGGAGTAAATGAAGACCATGGGCGTGATTATATCCGGGACCATGATGTTGTATGAGAACGGGTTACATCTACTTTAACCCTTTATTGCTCTACACCAATCCTCCGGGTGCCCCCCATATACACAAAGCAGGGACAGATCATGAAACAATTCCATTGTATGATTTTTTTGGCAAATTTGGTAAAAACAATAAACTTTGCGTTTCCTAATCTGAACCTGACGCTCTAGGAGTATAAGAGCTGCTGACTTGTGACCTCCAGATGCAGGGCCGTAGCTACCATGGGGCGAGTGAGGCACTCGCCTCAGGCACAGCTGAGAGAGGGCGCAGCCAGGACTGGCCTGGCTTCGCCCCTGTTGTCATGGGGAGCACAAGGCGCCATTGGCAACAGGGGCGCCAGGCGGCCAACACAGCCGCGGCTCGGCAGGGAGAAGAGGAACGTCACAGGCTCCAGCTTCTCCTCGGATCCCCGCTGCTCTCCCCCCACCTGTATGGGCAGAGGACTCGCTGTCCTCAATCTCTTTTTCTATTTCAAATGGGAAATGTTAGGGGTCTGTTTAGACCCCCGATATTTCCCCAAAGCTCCCCAACAGTAAACCTCCCCCCCCCCCACACACACACACATGCTGGAGACAGGGAGCATGATGTCACATACCGCAAATGTCTGTTGGGGGGCACAACTTTATGTTCTTGCCTCGGGCGCAAAAGGAGCTAGCTACAGCTCTGTCCAGATGTTAGTCAGTGACCTGGAACAAGCATGTGGCCAGTGAAGCATCGGGACCCCAGCACATAGTACAGGACAGTGACTCACGTAGTACTAAAGCATGGACAGTGATGAGCGCTGTGCTACGTCTATGGGGATCTATTCCGCCTGGAGGGGAAATGTTCCGATTGTCCCCGTGCTGCGCTGTCTCCCTGCAGATGAGAAGAGTTATCTAGTTCTGACAACGCAGTGTTGATGAAGACGCAGCGTTCCGTGTATCTACATAGCAACCAGCGCAGTCCTTTTACTCAGGAACAAAATATATCCCATGCAACCTATACATACTGGCACAGAATACTACTGGCAAAGCGAAATATTTCACCACCCTGCTTCACAGTATCAGACCTGGGGCATGACACTTAAAGCAGAACTGAGTCCAGGATGTGCCAAAATTAACCCTTCGAGTGGGGCTACCCCTGCACTGCAAGGGTTAACTGCTTGTTTGTTTTTTTCTTCTAGGGGTCGCAATAAAGAAAATATACTTACCTGATCCTCTGTCCTGCGGCAGTCAGCGTTCACCTCTCTGCTCCGGCTGTGGTATGTCCCTCAGTGTCCTCCTATCTAATGCAAGTACACGGACCTGTATTAGACTTGATGATGTCACGGGTCCTTAGATCGCCGGAGCCTGGGGGAAGAAGAGGCTGTGGTGACCGGTGTAGCAGCCAGGCGGGATTGAGGGTCAGGTGAGTATATCTTCTTTATTCTATCCCCTAGACCGGGGCTGACCGACTCCGGCCCTCCAGCTGTTGTGGAACTACAAGTCCCATAGGCATAGCAGTTACTGACCGTTACAGGCATGATCCCCCAGAGGCAGAGGCATGTTGGGAGTTGTAGTTATAACACAACTGGTAGGTTGGAGTTGCCCACCCCTAGACCAAAACGAGCAGCTAACCCCTGCAGTGCTGGGGTAGCCCTACTGCAAGGGTTAATTCTTGCATATCCTGGAATGATGCTTTAAAGCAGATCGATAGCCAGACCAGTCAACACGAGTCAGGTAAAGCGCTGCCGTGCTTCCACTTTTTATTCCATCTCAGGGCTGCTGATCTCCTGCAGCCTCTTTCAAGTCGCTTCCTGTCTACATTCACAGCACCTTATTCCTCAGGGCCGCTTACTGAAGGAGACCATGCTGGACCTCGCCTGTGCAATGTGTGCCGACACCAGCGAAGGACAGGCTGACAACAAGGGATTTTCAGCTACCAAGTACCGTGCTCAGTACAAGTATAAGTACAGATACACTCGCAGCCTTCCCCTCTCATCTGTCACAGAGGAGTTCCGGCACGGTGCTGTGCTAGAACTCCTGTATTGAAGGCGACAGGTTCAATAAAGAGGACCTGTCACCTCCAAATGCTATCACACAGGGGCTTGTTAGCTCCCGTGTGATAGCAATAAAGTTAAGTTTAAAAAAAAAAAATTGTTAAGCAAATAATTAAATAAATAAAAATTTAAAAAAAATAAGAAATAATTAAAATAAAAAAATTAAAAGGTGATTAAAAAGTAAAAAATAATAACAAAACAATTATAAGAAAAATAAGTAATAAGTAAACAATAATAAGATAAAAAAATCATGAAAAATAAAAAAGTAAAAGATAAGATAAATAACTAGGGTTGCACAGATACCAAGTATCGTGCTCGGTACGAGTACATGTACCGATACTTTTGAGCTCCAAGACTAGACTAGAGAAAAACTCAGAAGTTAGGAGGCCGCTGTCATATGTAAGGAGCACACGGAGCTCCTGGGATTTGTACATCTCTGTTTTAATGTACGGTTTTGTTTTTATAAATAAAGGGATGCACAGATACCAGTTTCCAAGTACCGATACTTGTCCAAGTACTCACAGATACAAGTACTGATACATTTTTGTTTATTGTCATGTGACAGTTTTTCTAAAACAATACAGACTAATGATTTCAGGACAGCGGTGCCCGGTCCCAGCTGCAACCGCTGCAACCCTGGGAGTTCTCATGAACATGACAAGTATCGGCACTGGTATCTGGACATCCCTACAGACAACGCAACAGTGCAATTGGGAGACGGGGACAGAGTGTTGTCACCCTATAACAGGAAGTGCCGGAACAAGGTCATCAGGGATCATACATACAATATATTCAGTATATTAGATTGTAAGCTCTCGGGGGCAGGGCCCTCCTTACCATCTTGTCTTAAATTGTATTGTGATTGTAATGCCTTCCTTATATTGTAAAGCGCTGCACAAACTGTTGGCGCTATATAAATCCTGTATAATAATAATATATATAATTACAATAAACAATTTTAGAATGAAGCTAACGTGATATTTGAATGGCTGATTTTGGAGTTACTATTAAAGAAGAACTCCGGGCATGTCACTAATGAACCCTTGCGGTGGGGCTACTCCTCCTGGTATAAAATAAAGACGATATACTGACCCGATCCTCGATTCCTCCCGGCTGCTTCACCAGTCCCTGCAGCCTCTTCTTCCCCTGGGCTCCAGAGGTCTAAGGGTCCGTGACATCATCACGTCTAATGCAAGCTACATTAGA
>NW_017307040.1:454876-455176 GCF_000935625.1 Nanorana parkeri
CAGTGGGACTGAGGTTCAGGTGAGTACATCTTCTTTATTTTAGCCCCTCGACCAAAACCTGCACTTAACCCTTGCAGTGCCGGGGCGGCCCCACTGTAACCTTTAACCTCTCGTTCCCATTCTATAAATACCTGTGCAAGTCGGTTGAAGTTCGCATCCCCGAAAAACAGGATCCCAGTCACCCGCAGCTCTCCTCTGTATCTTCTGCGACGGGCAGAGTCCTCGCCGTTTATTAGCAATCTCCGAAACCGATCGCCTTTAACCCCTCGCTTGCCAGATTCCCCCCCCCCCTGGGAACTT
>NW_017307040.1:455418-462780 GCF_000935625.1 Nanorana parkeri
TACTCCTATATTTCTAAATGTGATATTCAGGAACGGATCCTCGGCAGGAGGAGGATTTATTTTTTTTAGATCCGAGGCATCCGTGCGTCGCGGCTCATCCCCTCTCTCCTCTGCCGATGAAAGGACACGCAGCGAAGAAGTAAACTCGAGCTGCTGCCTCGCTCGTCTCTTTGAATGAATGCGGCAGCCCCTCCAATCACTGCACGACTGAGCACACCGGGGAGACGCTCCGTTATCCTGTGCGGTGAGAGGCGCAGGCAGCCAATGAGGGCGCGCAGCTCTGCAGCCACAGGCAGGCGTACCAAAACGGGGGAAAAAAATTAATATTAAAGCTCCTCACACGCACTCTCCGAGGACGGGCGCAGCGGTGGCGGCTGCATGACGGGGGTTGCCCAGCCGAGAAGAAACGCATTCGTTATTTAAAGTGTATCTAAACCCAAGAACAAAAAATGTCACATATATCGTAGCTCATCATTCCTTCCATGCCAAGTCTGCACCACCTTGTGACAGTGTAACGCGCTTCCTGTCGTAGGGTGACAACGCTAACTCACCGTACTGTATCAGGACAACAGAAACAAGATAGGACTAGTGAGCCCCATCCCTCTCCTATTCTACATAACACGGAGTAGTCGGGTTGTGTAGTTTACAGAGATAGCTGGAAACAATGTAACTGATAAGAGTGCAGCACTGGCAGAGGGCACAGGAAGCTATCAGCTCACAAGATTTCTGGCAGGATCAACAATTATTATTTGCATTTATGGAAGAGATATAACAAAATGTTTTTAAGGGCTAAGTTTACTTTTCTGGCCATGTTTCATGTTACACTCATATTCAGAAACATGGTAATATCACAAAAATGACACGGTTGGACAAATCTCCCGTTGTGTACATTGTATTCTGACAGCTGCACCGGCCACTGTCACAATACCCAACGGGTGCTTGCAGCTGTTCGGCTGGTGATTTTCCAGCATGTCCCTTCGGCAAAAACATTGATCTGATGATCAACATCTGGGGATAGGGCCACCCACGGATCAAAGTGCTCCAATGTGTATCCAGCTTGGGTCTATTTTCCTATCTGTTCTAGTCATCCCGGATGTATTTTCCTGAGGTATTTGTGATATCTGCCATCTCTCCTTCTGTATCCAAAAAGCTAACCCGTTTCTGTAAACTAACAGGCGGGGGACTACCCCTTAGGACCACGCTCCTTCAATTGTTCATATGTCATTTCTATTTCATGTTAAAGTGACATTAAACCCTCAGACCATGTTAACATAAACCAATACTGTAATGTGCGCCTTACTGTAATCCATGGTTGTTTCCCTTCTCTTTGCTGCTCTTCCGTTTAAATCCTCATGTCTTCTCATGCTGGGCAGAACTGTTTTGCAGCAGACTGCCTTGTCTCTGAAATGGATACATGGTGTCTGTGTGAAGGTTCACAACCTGAGCCAGCACTACAGGAAATGGCACTGAGCTGCAAAGGGAAGTTATCCCCCAGCATGAGAAGACATGAGGATTTAAAAGGAAGAGCAGCAAAGAGAAGGGAAACTACCATGGATTACAGTAAGGCGCACATTACAGTATTGGTTTATGTTAAAAAAACTGAGGGTTTAATGCCACTTTAAGTTTCCACGACTCCAAAAATATACCTTTTATGTTCTCGTAATCCTCTTAATGATGCAAATATTTGCTTCTCATTGTGTTATTTTCCCATCAGTTTTATTTAAAGCTCCATTCATTCTTATATCTAGAGTAGTGAAGGTTTGTGTCCCTTTTAAATCTCTTCAATTTTGGCTTTGTGCACCAGATCTCTGTATGGATCTCCTCCGGAGCTGTCTGCCTGTAATTAAAGAGGAACGTTACCCAGGACTTTGAAATAACAACAAGCACACCTTTAGAAATGTTTAGTGATGACAATCTACAAACACACACTTCTAGATAATTGCCGGCTTTGCATTCTTTGTATACCTTTATTTTTCTTTTCCTCCCCATTCTTCTCACAGCGGCCATTTTTACTAAGGGCAGATTAATAGATCTCCCTTTACTTCCTGGAACTCTGGCACATGCGACCATGCACATTCTCTCAGGGGAGGAAAATGTCTTTCCCTGAGATCTCCTGAGATTACACATGAGATTTCCCAGCAATGCTCTGCTGATGTAACCTTCCCAGGATGCAACGCTTGGTCACAATGACATCATTTGTTCCCCAGAGGACCAGGAAGTGGAAAAAAAAACAAATTGTATAAAATAGAAATATGTTTAACTAATGAATGTAAGATGATTCCATATCAGCATGCAGACAGGGCCAGACTTACTCTCTCTGCTTCCTCAGGGCCAGGTTACCCGATGCGCCCCCCTCCCCGCCAACTCCCCTCCCTCCCAATGGATAATGGCAGACCTGCAGGCTGCATACAAGTGATCTTGGCGACATCGCTGGGATCATTTGTACAGAACCCGCGGCAGCTTCGCTGCTGTACATTTAGCTCGACTTGCCCAAAGAAGGGCTAAATGTAGAAAACAACTACCCACCCTGCACCCGGCACTGCATGTCCAGGGCATCAGGAGATAGGAATTCCACACCTCTGCTGCCCCTCTACTCCCTGCTGCCCCAAGGCCGGGCCTTGGTTGGCCTTGTTGGAAATCCGGCCCTGCATGCAGAGCTGCCTAGTGATGTGTTTTTTAGTCTGTGGTTTTTAGACGGGGTACAGGTCCACTTTAACAATCATAGTCATCAATTTAAGAGGTCCATCCTAAAATATTTTCCCATTCCTGCTTACTTATTTCAAGTGTTGGAAACCTTTTATACCTTGGACCTCTGGGAACTCTTTTTTTCATGTAGATATTCTGTAAGGACAACAATATCCCACCAACATTCTCTCTTGCCCGGAGTTCCTTTGCCAAATAGTATTGAGCTCTTGGTGTGGAGAAGTGACTGTCCCTCATCACACAGAGCATTATTGACCATAAAACCTTTTACAGCACTCATGATTCCCATAACGCAGTCAGCGGCACATTCTTAATGGATTATTAGGCCCTAATAAGGAGTCAGTTGGGGGCCTTTTAATTAGCATGTCAGGGATTATAAAAAGCTGCGCGTTTCCCCCCCCCTCCGCCTGATAGGACTTGCGTCAGGGCCCCTTAACAAATTATTACTGCTAACGCTTTTGTTTACACTCCTGGCCACGCCATCACAATGAGCCGGTGCGGAGAGACGATATTGGAGACGTTAAATTATGCAGGTTACCGATGCTCACTGGTTATCACACGAAACACATTAGGGGCTTCTATAATTGTCTGCATGCTCAGAATAATTTCCTAGGTGCCCACCTGCTGAACCAACGGGATGCAACGCACCCCTGATCCGCTTCAATGGCCGGCAGGCGGATACCAAGTGATGCAACTTGCATCTGGCCACCGCTGAGAATATGCGTTGCTTGTGCTGTCATTCCTGTGTAACTTGGCGCTCTCAAGCTGAGACGGCCCAATTAATAAGCATTCCTGTAGAAGGAAATGTCAGGCGAAAACACAACAGTAAATAAATACGCAAAGTGAAAAGCTGTTCTTCTTTGTAAAGAGTTTGAAGACTGACTCATGTCTTTTCAGTTACTTTTACTTTTTCGATTTTAAAAAGGATGCGAAATACACATCAGTGAACTGGAGAAACGGCGAAGTGGCTTTTGATGTCTCCCGAGAGATGTCTCCTTCCCGTGTCTTTGCTAGGAAGATGAGTCATCAGTCAAGAGAACAGGAATGTGGATGCTTTGCTGCACAGTAACTGATCGTCAAGAACCAGAGCCTCCTGCTCACCTCTTGTGGGGGAACTTTGGTCTACTGCTCTCCCTAGCTGGTTACTCTGATGCCCCCTCTTTTGGACCAGATGTGCGGCTTCTGGCTGCAAACCCTGCATTAGTCTCCATTAGAACGTTCTGAGCATGATTTTGATACCACCCAGTTGGGAAGTTTAAAGTGATACTAAATTCAGAATTTAGATCTTAAAATACATTCAAGTACCTTAACTATTATCATAAATGTGTCTTATTTGTGTATCACTCGGCTGAAGATCGTCAAATCATCTCTGAATTGGTGCTGACACTGTCCTTCCTTCTGGAGGGTGGCTACTTTTGTTCCCCATGGTCTCTGTGTGTGTTGTAAAGTAGTCACTGCTCCAAGCTCACTCCTGTGATGGACTACAATCTCATGTTTAGTTTATTAATTTGTAATGAGATTGTAGTCCATTACAGGAGCGAGCTTGGAGCGATTACTACTTTACAACACACACAGGGACCATGGAGAACAAAAGTAGTCACCATCTAGAAGGAAGGACAGTGTCAGCACCAATTCAGAGATGATTTGAGGATCTACAGGTGAGTGATACACAAATAAGATACATTTTTGTTATTGGTTAAGGTTCTTGAATGCATTTTTAAGGTTTAAATCCTGGGTTTAGTGTCACTTGTGCTAAGCTAAGGTTAGTTCCAATGATCTTCAGTATCCTTCTTGTTCTTCTGGTTTTGACCCCATTCTGTCTTTACATCTGATTGCCTTCCTGTTTACTGCTTGCACAAACCTTACGCCTAATTCTCAACAAAGCCTCCCTAGTGTTGTCTCAACACCTGGCCTGATGTTGGCAACAGAATCTCTAGTGTCTCAATCCAGCTTTATTGTACCAGACAGAACATGGACCCTACTAAGATCTTTGCTCTGACATGTTCCGACCAGTTGATGGGCTTAGTCATAGTCAAGTCTATGATTAAGCCCACTGGCGGGGTGAAACATGTCAGAGAGTGAGGATCCTGGTAGGGGTCTATGTTCTGTCTGGTACAATAGGTGCAAACTCTGCATTACTATCTGTTAGCACATTCTAAACATGATTTCGATATCACCCAGGTGGGAAGTTTAAGTGCTGAGCTAAGGTTAGTTCCTACGAGTTTCAGTATCCTTCTTGTTCTTCTGGTTTTTACCTTATTCTGTCTTTACATCTGCCTTCCTGTTTGCTGCTTGCCCTGACCTTACACCTAATTCTCAACAATAGCTCACTAGTGTTGTCTCAACACCCAGCCTGACGTTGGCTACAGGATCTCCAGCACCTCAATCTAACGTTATTGTACCAGGCAGAGCATGGACCCTACTAAGATCTTCACTCTGACATGTTCTACCCAGTCGCTGGGATTAGTCATTTCTTTGACTGCCTTACATCTGCCTACCTGTTTGCTGCTTGCCCTGACCTTACACCTAATTCTCAACAATACCTCCCTAGTGTTGTCTCAACACCCAGCCAGACGTTGGCTACAGGATCTACAGCACCTCAATCTAACGTTATTGTACCAGGCAGAGCATGGACCCTACTAAGATCTTCACTCTGACATGTTCTACCCAGTCGATGGGATTAGTCATTTCTTTGACTGCCTTACATCTGCTTTCCTGTTTGCTGCTGCCCTGACCTTACACCTAATTCTCAACAATGCTTCCCTAGTGTTGTATCAACACCCAGCCTGACGTTGGCTACAGGATCTCCAGCGCCTCAATACAACTTAATTGTACCAGACAGAACATGGACCCTACTAAGATCTTCACTCTGACATGTTCTACCCAATCGATGGGATTAGTCATTTCGGTGAATAAGCCCATTGCCTGGGTGAAACATGTCAAAGAGCGAGACTGGTCTATGTCCTGTCTGGTACACGAAAGTTGGATTTAGACATTGGAGAACCTAGAGTGCAGCTACATTTTTTTAAATTGCATGCGGGTGAAGAGCATTGAACTACTCTTTAGGAGCCATTGCAACTGAGGTACGGAGTTGGGTACCAAGCTTAACTTTGAGCTGTTCCTACTTGCTGGAATCAAACATGTCTATGCCTCTGCCTTATTCCTACTTCTCTGCCCAATCTTCATACATGGCCAGGGGTGCACACCAGGGTGACGTACTCTAGGTGCACCTATACTGCCAGTTCCAAAGGATTACGAGTGACAGATAGACATGTAACAGACTTGGTGTGAATGAGCTCCTAATCTTCCCAGAACAATCTGTGTTTTTTCTCCACTTGAGACCAAACGTATATTCTGTAATATCAATTTTTAGCAGACTGACCACTTATTGCTTTTAGATGCACGGCGGTGCATTCCGTTCTCACCGTTTCCAAGGATACCTCTGACCAAATGCTCACGGCCAGGCAATTTTGTATAGTTCAAAAAGTAATTAAAGCCCTTTGCTAGCCAAAACATTTCATTTTTATAGTTTAACTGGTGCCTATGTATGTGGAAAATACAATCTACCTTTTAATACAAAAGCAGACTACTCCTATCACATTTTATATAAGCCTCTTTGTGTTGTTGGGGTTCATAGGTGACGAAGGGTAATCATTCTCTCTTTATTACGGAGCAGATCTTTGACACCACAAGGGGCACAGGGGCCAATGATGTCATGAGGTTTGTCATGGGTAAAATGAAGCGCTAACGGCTGGACAAAAGGTCACCCTGGCCCCTTGTTTACAGGTATTACACCAAAGACAGTGCCGGAGTATTCATCACCAAGAAGGTCATCAGTGCGGTCTCTCAATAAAAATATATTACAGGCTGGGGAAAAGCGAGTATATATTGCACTGGATCCTGCCGGCCTTTTCATACACAGCCATTTCCCTTTCTTTGACGGTTATTAATGGGTTCGTTACTGACTCATGACATCTCCACTATTGCTTTCTGAAGGCCACGGTGTGACCATCGCGGTCGTGATTCCCGGCAGCGGACAAAGATATAAACTTTGAGCTGAGTTAACATTAAACATCGTTTGCTTTTGTGAAGAGATAAGGTTAAAGTGATTGTCTGCTTTAAAACAAACAAAAAAACATCAACCATATTGAGTACATTCTCATTTCCCCATGTTTTTCATTCTTTAAAAAAGCTGCAAGTACAGAAAAATACCTGCTGATCCTGCCAGAAATCCCATGAGTTGCTTCTGCTATACTTAAATCCTAAGCAACGTTGTCAGCCCTTCCTGCTGGACTGCAGAACTCCTCCTATTCCTGTTCCTCTCAACATGTATAACTTGATTTATTTCCGAGCAAAACAATGCTTCTGTTTTGAGTCCCACGAGCCTGTCCACACCAGGGGCTGACTGGCAACTTTTAGCCCAGGGGGCAAGTACAACCCAGAGGCCCATGGTGCAGCAACTTGGCCCCCTCCCGCTCTGCCTCTTCCCCGCCTTCTCCCCGCCCCTGTCTGCCACTTTTGCCTTCCATGTAAGAGTAGTGAAAGGTCGGCTGATGTGAGGACTCCTAGTAAGTTCATGAAAGGGGTGATTGGCTGGGGGATGATGCTCTCCTCCCACTGGGCTCCCTACATGGTTCTGGCCTTACTCCGCTCCATGTC
>NW_017307040.1:462821-490142 GCF_000935625.1 Nanorana parkeri
GGGGGATTCTACACTGACCACCAATGTAATGGGGGATTCTACACTGACCATCAATGTAATGGGGGATTCTACACTGACCACCAATGTAATGGGGGATTCTACACTGACCACCAATGTAATGGGGGATTCTACACTGACCATCAATGTAAGGGGGATTCTACACTGACCACCAATGTAATGGGGGATTCTACACTGACCATCAATGTAAGGGGGATTCTACACTGACCACCAATGTAAGGGGGATTCTACACTGACCACCAATGTAAGGGGGGATTCTACACTGACCATCAATGTAATGGGGGATTCTACACTGACCATCAATGTAAGGGAGGATTCTACACTGACCCCAATGTAACAGGGGTATTTAAAGTGCCCTCCCTCCCTCCTCTCTGCTGACCCACTACATCCTTATCCATCCCCTCTCTGCTCACCGCTGCACCAGCATTCAATTATTTTGCTTACTTATTGAAGAAACATGTCACAAGCGTCCATTAGCCTCATCAGTACGGTACGGTCCGCGGTACGGACACGGTACGGACATGGGCAGGAGGAAGAGTCTGCAGGAGCCAGAGCATTGCACCTGTGATCCACTGACCGCGGTTGCAATACTTTACTGGCTCCAATGCAAAAAAAAAATGATAAATGCGCATTTTTTTAATCAAAAGGTGGAATTCTCCTTTAAATGTTTTCATTTTGAAGGGGGGTATGTTTACAACCACCTTTAAAAGAAATCGGCTTCCCTTAACTTCATGCCTACCATTACTGAATGCGTTTTGCAGCCGTTTGCGGTTTTAAAAATAACAAACGCACGGTCATTGGAAAAATACTGCGGGTATTTTTGTGCTTTCTGCAGTAAGAATAGATGCAGCGGAGTGGCCTTGGTTATTTTCAAAGTCAGACGTTTAGACTTGTTGTCAAGTACCAGTTCTGCATGTTTGCCCCGCCCCCCTTTCCCCGAGCCCGGTAAGTAAAAGCTTCTTTGATCGGGAGATGAGTCATCCCCTCGGCCGGCGCTGAGTGACTCATTGTGTAGGCTTGTGCCAGCAGAAAAACACCGTGTTTGTGTGCTGTCAGGTGAGGCCGGCGCTCGTACACACATCACCACAACAGCTATTTATATTAATGTCAAACCGCAGCACTTATTGTAGACGAAGTATGGAATTAAGATTTCCATTTTCTAGGGGTAAAAATAGAAAATGATATCATCCAACACAGTGAAAAGGATGCAATTATACAAATGTCAATATATACAATGTAATATACGCGCATTCCAAAGACGCTTCATCGTATTTGCATGTCAGATACATCAAATCTCTGTAGCCATACACACGTAGATTTCTCTTGTTCCACCACGTGGGCCGTGCAAGGGAAATCACACCATTTCCCATCCACGCTAAACAGATGGAGGAATCTCCCGAAGCGGCTATTGAATTCAGACAGCCAGAACCCTCGGCTGACTGAATACCCGAAAAGTAACTGCATCTGACTGGATGCAGTCGTTGTGCCGCTGTCAATTCTCCAACCAGCTCCTTCAATTTTATGAAGTCAGGTGGTCCCCAGGGCCGGATTTACTCCCTCTGCTGCCCCAATGCCATGTTCCTCAATGCACCCCCCTACCCGCCAACCCCACCCACCAATGGAGAATGGCAGACCTGCAGGCTGCATGCAAATGATCTTGGCGACATCGCCGAGATCACTTGTACAAAACAAGTGGCGGCTTCCCCGCTCTACATTTAGCCCTGCTTGCCAAAAGCAAGGCTAAATGTAGAAAACTATCTGCTCAGCGCCCGGAACTACATGTCTCGGGCATCGGGAGATAGGAATTCCACACCCCTGCTGCCCCTCTATTCCCTGCTATTCCCCCGAGGCCGGGCCTCCGTTGGCCTTGTGGGAAATCCAGCCCTGGTGGTACCTCCAGGACCACCCATGTTAAGACGTGTGCGAAAACCACACCTATAAGGTATCGCCGTGCATGCCATAGCAAGAACAATAATTCTAGGTCCATCATTCACTATCAACGCTAAACTGATGAGCTGTAAAGGCTTTTAACCCTTTTGCTGCCAACGACGTATGTCATACATCGAGAGCAGTGCGGGCTTGTACACAATGTCTCGGATGCTATAGAAGCCGGAATTTGTTTGCATTGCCTAAGCCGACTGTCAGCTTTTCTTGTGGAAGTGATCACTATTACAGGTACACTGACATCCTGCCTGTTACCCCCCTTTCACCACCATCTTTCCCGGGCTCCGCTGGGCATCCGGTACATCCACAGTGGGTGTCAGTGGGGAGAACGAAGGCCAGCCAGTGGACATCCATTCTCTAATCGTCCAAGCAGTAAATGAGACCGGAAGCAGTGAGCTTTTCGTCACTTCCAGTTTCAGCAATGTAATTCCCCGACTGCTGTAGCCGGGGGGAAAGGGATAAATGAGTGCAGAGGGGCATTATAGACGCCTGATGTCTCCATAAAGAAAACCTGTCGCTTCCATTGTGCTATCACATATGGGGGCTTGCCAATAAATGTGCCAGAGTTCCAGGAAGTAAAAGGAGCAGTGGCTTAACAATCGCCATAGCGACCCAGGCACACAGGGAGGCCGGCCAGGACATCCCCCTGATGCCGTGCGGGCCACCTCGCTATGGCATCTCATGCTGCTGGCTGTCACTGGCCGCTGTGAAGAGGAACGCGCCGCTGTTCAGATCACTGTCAGTGATTTGTGCAGCGGCACGTTCCTCTCCACAACCGCTGCTGAGTCAGTGACAGCCAGCAGCGGCGGAGGAGGAGGCTGGACCGCCAGGGCCCGGGGACTGAGGAGGAGGCGGGGCCCGGCGACGGAGGAGGACCATGGAGGCAGAGGAGGTAGGCAGCGGATCGGGGCTGACAGGTAAGAGGTCTGCAGGTGTGTGACCAGCCCACCTGAGACCCTGCAGAGCCCACCATAGATAGTCTATGGTGGGCTCTGCAGGGTCACTCTCAGGTGGGCTGTACACACCTGGTCTTCAAGTGGTTAATAAATACAAAGCAGCGTTCATCTCTATCTTTTATATCTGCCTGGTGGGAACCTTTAATATCTAAACTGTCCAGACTACATAGTTTTATTACAGGCTCATAAAAAGAAAAGCATTATTTTTGGGAAGTAATCTCTGCAGTGACCCCCCAACATCTCCCCCTGGAGAGGAGCGGCAGATTTGTCTCTGGTATTATACTGCACTGTGTCTTTGTTTGCTCTGTTTTGGCAGCAAGTGAGCACAGCGATGTCCTGGCGTCATTGGAGCGCGTCACTTGACAAACATACAGAGTTTAATGGCCGCCTGACAAGAATAGGACGTCGAATGACTTTCGGTCTCCTCTTCAGTATGAGCCGAGGATAATGGGAAATCAGGATTTCACACTGGGGCTGAGTCACCGCCGCGGTTTGCACGTCATTCCTAAAATCCCTTCTGTTCCTCTGCAGGATTCCTTCCTCTCCAGAATACCAAAAAGTTCTACGAAGCCCCAGAGCCAAGATGATGAGAATGAAGCTCTGCACCAACTTAACCTGGTGCTCTGTGTAGATACAGATCATAGTATCTGTCTGTCTATATCTTTCCATCTACTTATCATCTATCTAATATGTATTTATTTATGCATCTCTTAGATTTATCTGTCTATCTATCTACTCTCTCTCTCATTCTCTCTCTCTCCCTCTCTCTCATTCTCTCTCTCTCCCTCTCTCTCATTCTCTCTCTCTCCCTCTCTCTCATTCTCTCTCTCTCCCTCTCTCTCATTCTCTCTCTCTCCCTCTCTCTCATTCTCTCTCTCATTCTCTCTCTCTCTCTCCTATTCTCTCTCTCTCTCTCTCTCTCTCCAATTCTCTCTCTCTCTCCTATTCTCTCTCTCTCTCTCTCCAATTCTCTCTCTCTCTCTCTCTCTCTCTCTCTCTCCTTCTCTCTCTCTCTCTCTCTCTCTCTCTCTCTCTCTCTCTCTCTCTCTCTCTCTCTCTCCCATTCTCTCTCTCTCTCTCCAATTCTCTATCTCTCTCTCTCCCATTCTCTCTCTCTCTCCTATTCTCTCTCTCCCATTCTCTCTCTCTCTCTCATTCTCTCTCTCTCTCTCCTATTCTCTCTCTCTCTCATTCTCTCTCTCTCTCTCTCCTATTCTCTCTCTCCCATTCTCTCTCTCCAATTCTCTCTCTCTCTCTCCAATTCTCTCTCTCTCTCTCTTTCTCTTTCTCTCTCTCTCTCTCTCTCTTTCTCCTAGTCAGATACTGAGAATGACACCGGGCATATAGGACAAGAGAAGTGTTACTGTGCAGAGTCCATACATACAGAAAAAGAACAGATACTGAGAACTACACCCGGCATACAGGACAAGAGAAGTGTTACTGTGCAGAGTCCATACATACAGAATAAGGACAGATACTGAGAATGACACCCGGCATACAGGACAAGAGAAGTGTTACTGTGCAGAGTCAATACATACAGAAAAAGAGCAGATACTGAGAATGACACCCGGCATATAGGACAAGAGAAGTGTTACTGTGCAGAGTCCATACATACAGAAAAAGAACAGATACTGAGAACTACACCCTGCATATAGGACATGAGAAGTGTTACTGTGCAGAGTCAATACATACAGAAAAAGAGCAGATACTGAGAATGACACCCGGCATATAGGACAAGAGAAGTGTTACTGTGCAGAGTCCATACATACAGAAAAAGAACAGATACTGAGAACTACACCCGGCATACAGGACAAGAGAAGTGTTACTGTGCAGAGTCCATACATACAGAAAAAGAACAGATACTGAGAACTACACCCTGCATATAGGACATGAGAAGTGTTACTGTGCAGAGTCAATACATACAGAAAAAGAGCAGATACTGAGAATGACACCCGGCATACAGGACAAGAGAAGTGGTACTGTGCAGAGTCCATACACACAGAATAGGAACAGATACTGAGAATTACACCCGGCATATAGGACAAGAGAAGTTATACTGTGCAGAGTCACTATTGCATTTGTTATTTAAAGGGCCGGTATAGAAGAAAAGCAATGGTGAAAAAAAGTGAAAAATGTGTGACTTCGGTTTCTTGGTAGTATTCTTTCTTTATCTGCGTATCTGGCGGTATGACAGGGACGTGTCCATTCGCTGTTCCTCCTCCCAGACAGAAGGGACGTGTGCACATTGGCACTATGGCCTGTGGAAGATCTGAGCTCTTCCATACGTCGGCCTCGTGTCTTTGGGTGGCTTTACACTAAGCTATATCGCAGAAGAAATGTCAGACGGGCCGATGGAAGTAATAAAGAAGTATGTACAGACAAAGAGCTCTACGGGATTCAGATCAATCAGGCTGTAAGAGTGATAATGCCATCGCTGCGGGGGAACCAGGCGATCTGATGTAAAAGATACACCACGCTGTGCCCGGATAATCAATGCTTTCACAGCTGCCTGCTCTTCCCATCAATTGTTCCGGATGAGTGCTTAGTGCAATGGATCCGGCCTATCAATGAGTGACTGAGTCATTTCCCACCGGGGCCCGGAATCCTTCCGCTCATTCCCTGACGGAGCCCAGAACTGAACGGTGACAGGACGTTATATCATTTACTCATACAGAGGTTATCCTACATACTTCTCAAATCTTCACAAGTCCAAACCCACAGTGCTAAAGCACTGCCAGGGATCCCAACCTGAAAGAAGCAATTTCCGCAGAGGGGGGTTAGGGGGGGCTGGGAGAGAGCACCCCCCTGAAATGATGGCAGATAGCACAGGAAGCAATAGCTTCTTTGCTATTTGCAGGTTTTTTTTCCTGACAGTTGCAGTCCTCAGCCATTCCTGCAGCCATTCTTATTGGCTATTGCACTTTGCAATAGCCAATAGCAAACTAGCTATTGCACCAGCCTTCTGCTGCTTTCAATCACCAGAAGAGGACCTAATAGAAAACTTCAGGTCCCCCTCTGCTGATTGACAGCAGCAGTGGGCGGGTGCATTAGCTAGTTTGCTATTGGCTATTGCAAAGTGCAATAGCCAATAAGAATCTAGCTATGCATTCGTATGCCTTTTTCTTTTTTTCTGACTGACGGTCGGGCCGCGGCTCCCAATGTCAGAAAAGAAAAAAACGATCGCAGGGAAAGGTTTACTCTGCTCGATTGCAGAGTAAACCTTGAGAAAGTGTTTCTCTCCCGGGCGGCCGGGAGCCGCTATCTGATAGCGGGAGAGTCCCGGAGCGTCCGGGAGAGTTGGGATGTCTGCACTGCGCATCATCTACTATTTCTTGTTCCTTGCACTCAATGCTGCTGACCTCCGGCAGTTTCTTTCAGTCACTTCCTGTCTACATGCACTCCAGCAATGGCGGCATGGCATTTCTCAAGGTGGTTTTCCAGGTGGTGACAACAGTGCACTGTGCCTGCATGTGTGTTGGCACCACAGCTTGTGGTCTCCATCGGAATCCCATGTGGCTGGGTGACAATGCAGGGGCACAATTGGGAGACAGGGACATAGAGTTGTCACTACGGATGCACCAATACCAATACTAGTATCGGTGCCGATACTGAGTATTTGAGCGAGTACTCATACTCACCCACATGCTCCCGATGCCTATGCTGTTAACGGAACTGCCGGTATCAGGAAGCTGGGCAGCAAGTCATTACACACTGCCCAGCTTCCTGCTTTGCCGGGAAGCCGGCTCCATGCTCCCTCGTCACCAGGGAACATGGAGCTGGCTTCCTGTCTATTCAGGAAGCCAGGGGGCGGGTAATGACTAGCCCCCTGGCTTCCTGATTGGCCGGGAAGATGACTCCATACTCTCTCATCACTTGGTTGGCGAGGGAGCATGGAGATGGACGGACAGCGAGTTATTACACACCGCCTTGCTTCCCGGCTAATCCTTAAAGGGACTTCTGGTATCAGTATTCGGTATAGGTGAGTACTGAGAAAAAATATCGGTACTCGTACTCGATACTGAAAAACCGGGATCAGTGCAGGTTTATATTTCATTTAATTTTAACTCAGGTTTTTGTTTCTCTCTGTGACCCCATTGGGGAGACTTTCCTGCACCTCCAGTCCTTGTGACACCGATGGCCCACACTAGGAATGAACTGATAGGCCGTGTTGGACCTTTTCCAGCGCTGAGCTGATGACAGGCAACGTCACTAGACACACACATGACTTGTATGTATATTGAAGTGGCGCCATCTAGTGTCTGATAAGAAGAATTCACTGTGATGATTAATAGTTCAAGAATACAATCTCCATAACAAAGCTAACATAGAAGGTTGAAACACATACAGAATATAAAAATTTATTATTAATACATTTCAGGTCTCGGGGAACACTTACTAAAACCGAATAATCAGTAGTCAATAGGGAAAATGCCCCTTACATTGCTGGTCAGTAGGAAGAATGCAACCCGTACTTCTGTGGCCTGAATGACACCTTTACAGGCAGCTAAAAAGATCATTGGTGTGACCATTCTGGTTTTGCTAAGTGGTGTTGGACCTGGAACCATACCGGCACCATCAACTGGGAGGTCAGTCAGCCACAGCTCAAGGAACCAAGGAACCTCCATGGGGTCGCACAAAACCCTGGTTGAAAATGGCTCCTATGAACTTTAACCCCTCCCTGTCCTTCTTGCAGATAAAGAGACCACAGATGTGCAGTGTATACTAGATGTGGTCTGGCAGTAAATTTGCAGTATTTAGTAGACGGCAGATATGCCCAGGGGGCCGTGATGCAAAGTGCAGCGATCTCATCTCCTTTGGCCACAGTTCCTTCCTGGAGTCCAAGCAGCAAACAACACAAAGTAAACCCGATCCCTAAACTCTCTTATATGACTTTGACATGTTTATGTCATTTTCAGTGTTGTTTTTGATCTTTTAAAATCTGCATATTTCAGTAAAATAGCACCTGGCGATTCTGCCGCCAAGGCCTTCATTGAGGCACTTCCTGTTGTTGAGTGACAACTGTCTCCCGAATCTAATCCTGCTTTTGGCCCTCCTGTCCCAAGCACACCTTGTGAAGACTGTGAGCGGTTGTGCCGACGCACATTATCCTTCAGGAAGCCAGTCCAAAGCAATGATGTGTAGGTGATGCTGCAGCAAATGCATGTAGACTGGAAGTAACTGAAAGAGAGTGAAGGAGATCAGCAACACTAAGATTCAAAAAAGGTGAAAACAGGATTTTATGGGGGGAACTGTATATGGTACAGAGCGTTTTAGCAAACCAAATTTCTGCCAGTGAAGGTTTGGTTCTGCTTTACTATTCCTGTAACACAGGGGTGGGTAACACCGGCCCTCCAGCTGTTGTGGAACTACAAGTCCCATGAGGCATTGCAAGACTGACAGTTACAGGCATGACTCATCGAGGCAGGGCATGTTGGGATTTGTAGTTAACGCACAGCTAGAGGGTAGGGGTTGCCCACCCTTGCTCTAACAGCAAAGTCCATGAAGTGGACGCGTATGAAGCTGTGGTCGATCCGCTACGCGGCTCCTTCAAAGCACCCGCAGAGAATTATGTTAAGTGGCTCCCTCAGGCGAGGCAGAAATTGCTGTCAATTACAGAGCGCGACTCTTAACTGCTGCCGTGAATCAATAGCCTCCCGCTAATGGCCCGGTAATCAGGCTTACTGTACAAAGAGAAATGTATATTCAACCCAACTAAGAATCACAGCAACACAATCCGATGTCAAAGTACATGTAACAGTTTTCTAAAGCGCTGTGTATTATACACAATTGTTCATTTTTCCCATGGAATACTTGTTTTTACCTTTTTTTTCCATCTGGGGAGGGTGTATACCAGCAAAAAAATATATATATCGGGGCTCATGTATAACGAAGAGCAAATATCATTACCTGCGCTCTGTTATGCAGCGTGCACCACTGCAACCACTGTTTTTTAAATGAACCCCATAGGCAGGGCCTGGGATTCTCTGGACGGCGTCCTGCTCAGCTCCTGGCAACCAGAGTCAGAGCCAGAGCTGGGTGGAGGCCATCCTCCCCATCCAACCATGCAACCAGCTACTCCCCATCGCCTCTGGCAGCGAAAAGGCTAGGGACGCCGCTGCCCATAGTTCTGATGTGTAAGGGCCATAAACATCTCTCCACTCAGCTCTTAGGAGCCTGGTATTCGCTGTACGGCGGCTTGCTCAGCTCCTGGCAACCAGTGACGTCACTGGATACCAGGAGCTGGACGGGGCGCCGGCCAGAGTCAGAGCCAGGTGGACGCCACACACCCCCTTCCAACCATGCAACCAGCCGATCCCCGCCTCCTCTGGCAGCAAAAGGGCAAGGGACGTAGTTCTGATGTGTAAGGGCCGTAAACATCTCTCCACTCAGCTCTTAGGTGCATGGGATGCTCTGGCTGGCTTCTTGCTCAGCTCCTGGTAATCAGTGAAGGGTTTAGTTGCCAGGAGCTGGGCAGGACGTCAGCTAGAGCCAGAGCTGGGTGGAGGCAACCCCACCCCTCCATCTAACCATGCAACCAGCCAACCCCCGCTGCCTCTGGCAGCGAAAAGGCTAGGGACGCCCCTGCCCATAGGGTTCTTTTCTACATTACATACGTTCTTTCTTTATCTTTTTCTTTGTCATACTCTGAGCTAACAAAAACATTTGCTGAGCTTCCTAAAATATCCTTCCTGATAATGTTCTCAGATATTCACATTTATCCATAAAACATTTGACATAATCCAGCCTGTAAAATGATATTATTAGTGTACGCTGCCCTGTTCTACAGTACTGTATATTGTCTATTACAATGATGACATCTAGTGGTTGTGATTGGTATTGCAGCCTAGCCCTGCGCAATCTTTATTAGCTTCAGCATCTTGAAGAGTATGTAAAGCCTAACAATAAACTTCGCTTCCTTTGCTCTCTGCTAAATATATTATGTATTACAGTTATTAATATACAGTGCTGACAATTTACGCAGCACTTTACATAGTTGCACATTCACATCAGTCCCTGCCCTTAAGGAGCTTACAATCTGAGGGCCCCATGTCACATGGATACAGTGCTGATTTAGAGAGGAGCCAATTAACCTTCCAGCATGTTTTTGGAGTGTGAGAGGAAACCGGAGTACCCGGAGGAAACACATGCAAACTCCTTGCAGATAGTGTCCAGAATGGGATTTGACCTGAGGCCCCTTCCCCCCCAGTGCTGTAAGGCAGAAGTGCTAATCACTACCCCTTCCTGTGCTCTCTGCTTGTACACAAGGAGAGCTTAGGCCCCATTCACACCAGCAATTAAAGCTATTTCCGAGTTCTGGGGGCAACATTTTTTAGAGTTCTGTGGCTGGAACCAATAGCTGCTGTGCAAATAGCTGCTGTTGCTTAGCCTATGCAAAGCAATGACAGGATGACGGTCACGGCTGTTTGGATGTAATCGGACATTGTCAGTTACCTGCGGTTAGGGACAAATGATCGCCCCCGGATGGAGGCTGTCTGTCCAAGGATGATCATCTATCCCAATTCACAGGTAATCAGTGGTGTATTGGCATTGTAGAGGTTGAGTGGCAGCACCAATTGTGGTTCCGGTAGCAGGAATCTGAATATTCTTTGCATAGGCAAAGCAATGGCTTTTGATATACATTGCCTGGCCCCCCCAAAAACAGAGTCAGACTGGATTTAGCTAAACAAATCGGAAAAAGCCTTTTATTGGATAAGTGTTATGATCTGGGGGGGCTTCAGTTGGTCAGCTCTAGGTTCAGCAATGTTATATTCCCAAAAAATGAGGTCAGCTGCCGACCTGAATATACGGAACCATCAGGTTTTTCCATCAGCGAATTTTTTCTTCCCTGACGGCACATTGGTCATATTCCAAGATGACAATGCCAGGATTCATCGGGCTCAGATTGTGAAAGAGTGATTCAGGGGGCATGAGACATCATTGCCACACATGGATTGGCCACCAAGGTCCAGACCTTAACCCCATTGAGAATCTTTGGGATGTGCTGGAGAAGACTTTACACAGTGGTCTGACTCTCCCATCATCACTACAAGACCTTGGTAGAAAATGTATGCAACTCTGGACAGAAATAAATGTTGAGACATTGCATAAGCTGATCGAAACGATGCCACGAAGAATGTGTGCCGTAATCAAAGCTAAAGGCGGTCCAATGAAATATTACAGTGTGTGACCTTTTTTTTTTGTCCGGGCAGTGTACTTTAGATATACTTTAAGTTAATCAAGCAACTAACATTATTAGCTGCTGGGATATGACACTAATGTTTAGAACATGTTTAGTAATTCTAAGGAGCCGGGCTTTTGTAAATTGAAAAAACCCCCAAAAAGTACCTTTACAAGAGAACCTGTCTTAAAAAACTGTGAAGCCATTGAAAAGGACTTTTTTTTCCTATTCTCTATTCCTCCCGAATCCAATTTCATTTTGTTATTGAGCGCTTGACTTTCCATACTTCGGGGCAAAAAACGCACTCTGCAGCTAAGTTCTACAACACCTGCCATACTTGTGGCCAATGTGAGCACTTTAGCGGTTATCATTGATGTTGTTCTCATTAAATAGGTATCTGGTGGGTGGGCAGTGTGTAGCTCCAAAGATGGGAAGCACTTCGTAAACAAAGTGAAACCAAAATCAGAGGGGTGCATAGAAAAAGCTACAATAACCAAAGCACTACACTAAACGACTTACCATCTTACATAACTTTATTTTCTACACATGGAAAGCCTTAGAGACCCTGTCACCAAACAAAAAAATCTGCAGGAAAAAGCACAGAAAACCTTTTATATAGCTGCCCGGAGGAGAAAAGGGGGATACTATAGAGCAGGGGTGGGCAAACTCTAGCTCTCCAGCTGTGATGGAACTACAAATCCCATGAGGAATTGCATGATTCTCACAGCCACAGGCATGACTCCCAGAGACAGATGCATCATGGGATTTGTAGTTTCACCACAGCTGGAGGGCCGCAGTTTGCCCACCCCTGCTATAGTGTGACTTGAGTGACAGCTCTGAGTCTGCTGGGGCTGCTGACATCACATCAAAGATGGCAGAGTTCCCAGCAGCAATCTCAGGGCTTTGGGATGTCTACACAAGGTAATTAATCTTTTACAGGTAAATAACATGCATATAATACGGTAAATACACACACAGGGGCAGATCGCTGTGCGAAAGAGATTCATAGCTCTGTATGGCCAGTAGATGGAGCTGAGGGAATAGGAATTTCCTGTTCTCCTCAGCTCCATCTGGTGGCCATACAGCGCAGCAAAACTCATTCACACGGTAAAAAGCTGTGCGAATGGTTTATAAATCAACAGCAAAAAGTTTCCCAGCACACTTGCGAGCTAGCATGCAAAAAAAACCGCTAACGTTGAAAACAGAGGTTTAGATACACTTCTTCTGCAGAAAATGTGAAAGCCGCACAGCCGCGCTAAGGCACCTCTTATAGTGCGGTCCTATCTCTAAAACTATCAGAGCCTCCATCTTGGAGCACATGTAGCAAAAGATAAAATTTGGGTGCAGGTTTGTCAGGAGGAAGGCCAACCTCCCTTAAAGGCACGGGGACGCACAAGGGACCCCGCACATCACAACGGCAGATGAGACCTCCCATGCGTCACTGCACCAAATCAGTCAAGCAAAACAAATGTCAAAGGTTAAAAACAGAGGTTTAGATACACGCCTTCTGCAGAAAATTCCGGCAAACCTGCCCACAATTTGATCTCCAAGATGGAGGCTCTCATAGTTTAGAGTTAGGACCGCACTATATAGAGGTGCCTTGGCGCGGCTGTGCGGCTTTCACAATTTCTGCAGAAGACGTGTATCTAGAACCTCTGTTTTTAACCTTAGCGGTGAGACAAGTTTTTTTGCATGCTGGCTGGTGAGTGTGCTGGGAAACCTTTTGCTGTGGTACTCTATAAGGCCCTTCCATGTGCACCTTGCTGTAAAGCTGGAGACAAATGAATGAGTGCGTTTGCCATTTGTTTTGCTTGGTTTATAAAATCAGCCTCATAATCGAATGGGAAGATTTTTGTTGAAATAAATGGACTGCGGACAGGTCCACATGAATTTTTACGTAGACCACCCAGAGCACTTTCATTTTCTCACAAGAGCAAAGAGGGAGACGAAGTGATAAAAATATAGGTTTTATTTGACGTAAAGAATAGCTTTATAGACACAACTGTGTTTTATTTGATGGTGAGAGTTATTTCAAACATTTTGACTGCCCAGATTACATCTCATACAGCAGCTCAGCCATTTCGCCAGCAGCCAAACAAACGTTCAGCCTATCGATTCACCGGATCATGTGACGTCACGGAGACACAAGGCAGTGAAAGGATAGGCTGCAGTCCTGCGGATGACACCTTCCTTCGCAAAATGGCTGACAAAAGTCTGGAGCGACCGTTGCTTCAAGCTCTTGTCCATTAGTGTGTTGTTGTCACTTTTTTCGTTTGTTACATAAGAACTCAAACCCATCGAGGCGTGGACGTGTTATATCTAAAAGGGTAAAACAACTGCGTAGTTTTTATTTTTATTTTCTTCTTGTAGGCACACAATGCATTCGCATGTCAATTCCGCTCGACCGCACGTTCCCTTATATAACGGGTCAACTCGTCAATTTGAAATACACCCGCAGACCCAATGTTAGTATCTCCTCACAGGCACGACTACAGCAAATCCACATTCTATGCTGTTTCTTTTATTATATGACATAAAATCTCGGTGTGACACGGTCATAGCATCCTGGGAAAAGAGTGAGCGATGGAGACGGGGTGACCAAGAGACGCTGAACCGCGAGGAGTAGGGTGATACATTTCGACCTAAGAAAAGACAGGAGGACGAAGCCTTGCTTTGGTGAGTGTCTCGTGTTGATTGGTTGTGAAACTTCGTGGACGTGTCCTCCATAGCTTGAAGTCGACTCAGGCCTAATCCCCCTGCAGGACGGACCTGGAGGATGTTAAGGACACATCAGCAGGGAGGTGTGACTCCGTTCTGTAGTGTTATTTTGTACGTTGCCGCGTCCGCGGGTCCCCTCAGCTTTCATAGCAAGAATGGGTTGGTGGCATTCATGGCTTGGGCGTTTGAGGGAGGGATGGCAGTGCTGTGATGCGGCAAGGTGGCTGCCATGTTTATGTTCATCCCTGCTGGCGGTACCGCGGGCAGCGTTGACATGCCGAGTAATGGGAGTGGCATGGAGGCCTCGTTAGCGGGCATGTTGTTGAAGGACGATGCGACTCCCATCATTGGGCTGGAACGCAGCTGGTTTAGGGTCAGCGCTTGAGGCTGGTTGACCTGGAAGGGGTTGATAGCGGGAGCAGCTATTGGAGCAGTTTGTACTAGGAAGAGAAGAGGCAAAATTCATTAGTGTGGCTGGCGCTGGGTTTGAGCGCAGATTAAACCTGAACTTACAGCTGAATGCAAAGAAGAAATTCATATACGAGAGTTGTTATACCTGCAAAAGGATTTGCATTCACATCCATCCAGCACTGAGATTTACATAGCTCTGCCACACAGCACAGCCCTCTGGCAGTGTAGGAGACCTGGTATTTGTCTGCTAGATCTCAGTAACACTTACAGGTCTAGTCCCTCCCCCAGCCTGTGACAGTGAAAGCAAAAGCAGCAGACTGATGATCTCATCTTTCTGCCACTTTGCTCTTTCTGCCTATCAGCATGCTTCTTGTCAATACACTGCAGCACAACTCCTTGGCTCTTTGTGCTGCTTCTCCTTCTCCCGGCCTGAGGTTTGCTGTACAGAAACATGAAACTGCTGATACCAAGTCAAATTCAGGTACTTGCATTTCAAAAAAAGACACGAATGGCATGTTACAAAAGACAAATAATGCAGCATTGTATTTACTATGTACCTGGAGTTCAACTTTAAAGTACTTGTACAGTACAGAAGTGGTTTGTAGCAGCTCGTGCCACCACTGGATTTCCCAGCACTTTAAGTCCCAATGGGAAGTGAGAGGGAATCTCCATAGTGGGGGCAAGGACTGCAAAAAAACATCAAGGAGTTCTATCCCTTCCACGCTCTATATTAAAAATATTTAAAACAAAACTGGCTTTAAAGAAGAATTCCGGGAAAATCACAAACCTAGGCTGGCCATATATTAGCTGCCGGCCCTGATCATACGAAGACTTTCCGGCCAGCTCCTTCGATCAGCTGTTCGAGGGATGCTGACCGAGAGGGTGCTGACAGCGGCACACACTGTGTGAATTTCGGGCACTTCCTCACAAAACAGCTGAAATTCGCACAGTGTATGGCAGGGATGTCCAAACTCCGGCCCTCCAGCTGTGGTGAAACTACAAATCCCATGAGGCATCTCTCTCCGGGAGTCATATCTGTGGCTGTGAGAATCTTGCAAAGCCTCATGGGATTCGTAGTTCCACCACAGCTGGAGGGCCGCAGTTTGGACATCCCTTGTGTAAGGGCACCCTTTCGCTTGCACTGGGGCTACCCCATGCACTGCAAGGGTTAAGTGCTCATTTTGTATAGGGATGGAATAAAGCAGAATTACGTACCTGATCCCCAGTCCTACCATCTTCCTCCGGGCTGCTAGATTGGTCCCTGCAACCTCTTTTTCCCTGGGTTCCAGCGTTCTAAGGACCCATAACATCATCACATCTTATACAGGTCCATTGACTTGCATTAGACGTGAGGACACCAAGGGACATTAAATAGCCGGGGGGAGAGATGAGTACCGCCTGCCACGGGACCGAGGAGGATCAGGTAAGTAAATCTGATAATTTGAGACAAAACAAGCACTTAACCCTTGCATTGTGAGGGTAGTCCCACTGGAAAGGTAAGTTTGTGATTTTCCCAGAGTTCTTCTTTAAAATTCAAATAAATCCGAAACTCTTATTTTGGAGACCTTTTTCATGTCATTCAAAATAATAAAATGCTGTTCCCCAGCTCCCAGCCTTGATCACATGGGGTCTGGCTACCAAACCTGACTACATAGAGTCTATTGTTTTCAATCGGCAGTTATATAGGAGGTTCATAAAAGCTGCCATTGGGTACAAAGATAAACGCAAAGTATATACAGCTTATCATACATGTGTGACATCATAGGTAACCTGAAATGGCCTACGGAGTCACTCCTCACTGGCGAGGGAGATTCCTCAGCATTTCTGCCACTGAGCTAGCAACACCTTGCTGGTCCAGAACAAACGTCCCAATTGTAAGATTTCCCCTTATTCTGTTCTGGTGACAGCTGTAAAATTTGGGATTTCCTATCACTTTCTTACCTGGTCTCCTAGGATTCATTGAGAGGGTGAATGTCCCTGATGTCCTGGTGTCAATGGTCACTAGGATTCATTGAGAGGGTGAATGTCCCTGATGTCCTGGTGTCAATGGTCACTAGGATTCATTGAGAGGGTGAATGTCCCTGGTGTCAATGGTCACTAGGATTCATTGAGAGGGTGAATGTCCTTGATGTCTTGGTGTCAATGGTCACTAGGATTCATTGAGAGGGTGAATGTCCTTGATGTCTTGGTGTCAATGGTCACTAGGATTTATTGAGAGGGTGAATGTCCCTGATGTCAATGGTCACTAGGATTCATTGAGAGGGTGAATGTCCCCGATGTCCTGGTGTCAATGGTCACTAGGATTCATTGAGAGGGTGAATGTCCCTACAGGAGACACAGACAGAGATAAAAACCAAATCTACTCTTCTTTTATTGGATAGTTAATATACACATTTAAAGCCACCCGAATCACTCCTGCTACATATCCAGCAGTTAAAACGTAAACCAACTAGCTGCTACTATACTACATGCTGGCGATGCTGCTGCAGTATTAGTTATGGTGGTGACAACAAAAAAGTGGAAAATTGGTTAGAACATGTAATTTTATTTTGCTGTCTCTTTTCTTTTTAGGGAGCTCTCCTCTCACTTCCTGTCCCAGAGGCACAGCAGGAAGTGAGTGGAAACCTTTACAAAGTAAGGGGGAATCCCCTCTTAGACGGTAGTCACTAGAGCAGTGTCCCCATTGGAAGATCCCTTTCACCTCTTTGTTCTTGTGACCACTGTAATACTTTGGACTGCCGTGAGATGCAAAAAATATATAATTGTTCATGATACAAGCAAGGTAAATTAATTCTTCAGGCTGGATTCACAATTTCCAGTGTGCGTGCAGCATGCTTGGTAATGCCCATGCATAAAGGGGCCCATATAGTTTCCCTTTCACATTTACCTTCAGTGCATACATGTGAACCAGCCACATAGGAAATAATGGGAGTCGATGGGCCCCTAGGGTATTCTTCTACTGTAATACAATTTTTTGAAGTATTGTCAATTACAATTCAAATGATATCTGCGACAGTTAATAACGCAAATAACCAGCAATGATCATTCATCAAAAAACTGCACATTGTTTTGCGCAATTCGCCATTTTTGCCAAATTGTGCAGTCATCTGAAAAACTGGCCTGTGGGCTTTACGTTGTCCTAATAGGATGATCCAGAAAGGGCACGGAGGTTGTGGCCGGTCCAGGGACTGATCAGTAAGTTAATGTACGCAATAGAGATGGTTGGGCAACGCTGGGAAGTTCCTGTAGCTGTGTCTGTATTGTGAGAGGCCTTATTATATCCCTGTGAGTAGAAGGGGCGGGGGCGAGCGGCAAGGTATTTCAGGAATCCCCAAAGTAAACAGGTCATTTCCGATTTCCAGACACACAGGAAAAACACAGGAAAGGAACTTTCTCTGGAATTAAGAGGCCCTGGCCGGGTGCCACAGACAATTAGAAAGTCTTTGTGAAACCAGAGAGCAGTGAAGCCTATGTATGTAAATCCTGCAGAAGGGGACTCGATTGGAGGGCGGATTATAAGTTTTAGGACATCCCAGAGCTGAGATTCATATATAGGAAATGTTTACCGGTCAGATGGTTTGTAAAGTAATGCTCCGGCGTTTTTACCAAATGCTGTTGCTATACAAGATAGGACTCTCCGCAGAGAATAGAGCTGTAGGTGGGACTCAGCAGGTCCTCCCAATATTGGCCATTTGCAGAAAACTTTAGGGAAGGGGGCATACAAGACCTGTCACCCTGCAATGCTGCATCTGGAGAGAGAGACGTAGTGGCCGGTATTTACTATAGGAAGCTCCTACGTTGAGGGAAAGTGAACATTGTAAGTTAAGATTTCTCCACCAAAACATTACATGAAGCACTAATGATGACAGATTTTACAGAGGTGGCATGGTTTACAAAGGTGGGCATGGTTTACAAAGGGAGTATGGTTTAGGTGGGCATGGTTTACAAAGGGAGTATGGTTTACAAAGGCGGCATGGTTTACAAAGGGAGTATGGTTTACAAAGGCGGCATGGTTTACAAAGGGAGTATGGTTTACAAAGGCGGCATGGTTTACAAAGGGAGTATGGTTTAGGTGGGCATGGTTTACAAAGGGAGTATGGTTTACAAAGGCGGGCATGGTTTACAAAGGGAGTATGGTTTAGGTGGGCATGGTTTACAAAGGGAGTATGGTTTACAAAGGCGGGATGGTTTACAAAGGGAGTATGGTTTAGGTGGGCATGGTTTACAAAGGGAGTATGGTTTACAAAGGCGGGCATGGGTTACAAAGGGGGCATGGTTTACAAAGGCGGGCATGGTTTACAAAGGGAGTATGGTTTACAAAGGCGGGCATGGTTTACAAAGGGAGTATGGTTTACAAAGGCGGCATGGTTTACAAAGGGAGTATGGTTTACAAAGGCGGCATGGTTTACAAAGGGAGTATGGTTTACAAAGGCGGGCATGGTTTACAAAGGGAGTATGGTTTACAAAGGCGGGCATGGTTTACAAAGGGGGTATGGTTTACAAAGGTGGGCATGGTTTACAAAGGTGGGCATGGTTTGCAAAGGCGGGCATGGTTTACAAAGGTGGCATGGTTTAGAAAGATGGGCATGGTTTACAAAGGTGGCATGGTTTACAAAAGGGGTATGCTTTACAAAGGTGGCATGGTTTAGAAAGATGGGCATGGTTTACAAAGGTGGCATGGTTTACAAAAGGGGTATGGTTTACAAAGGCAGGCATGGTTTACAAAGGTGGCATGGTTTACAAAGGTGGCATGGTTTACAAAGGGAGTATGGTTTACAAAGGCGGGCATGCTTTACAAAGGGGGTATGGTTTACAAAGGTGGCATGGTTTACAAAAGGGGTATGGTTTACAAAGGGAGTATGGTTTACAAAGGTGTGCATGGTTTACAAAGGGGGCATGGTTTACAAAGGTGGGCATGGTTTACAAAGATGGGCATGGTTTATTTCTACAGTAATGGAGTCTAATAGAATCTAATTTTACAAGGATGTTCACCCAGCTTCATCTGAGCATCAGCTCAGTGCCATCTCTGTCTGTGAATCTGTGTCACTCTCTGACTGTTAAACTCTCCATCAATGCTAATCATTCTAAGTTTCACAATATCGGGGTGTCTACAATAAATAGTCTTTGCGCTGTATAATGACTTTGCACCTGCCATAAGTTATTAAGCACTTTGGGGATTCTTGCTTCCAGCAGCTGCTGGCACTGAGGGCATTGTACATTCCCAGACCAGCACATCAGCGGGTCAATTGGACATGCTACTTATGCTAAGCAGCTTTCACATTCCTGCCCTGCACTGAAAACCACATCTGCAAACCTCACACAGATGCATCTTCTCATCTAGACAGAGAACTGAAGGGGTTAAGGCAGGCTAGGACAAGGCGGAGGCTATGTTTAGGATTAGGCTGAAGCAGAAGGTTGGGTTAGGTTTTGGCTGGAGCAAAGTGTAAGGTTAGGTTTAAGCTAAGTCAGAAGGTATAGTAAGACTTGGAAGACTAAGTCAGAAGGTATAGCAAGGATTTGCAAATTTCAAGGGTATGTTAAAATCAGGCTAGGTAAGGGTGTGTGTAGGATTATGCTAGGACAGAGGCATAGCTAGGATTCTGTTAGGACAGAGGGTATGTTTAGGATTCAGTTAGGGCAAAGGGTACGGTTAGGATTTGGCTAAGGTAGGGAATTGAGTTAGAATTAGGCTAGGGTGGAAGATATGGTTAGGATCTGGCTAGGACAGGGGGTATGGTTAAGATTAGGCTTGGGCATAAAGTATGGTTATGAATGAGAGGGCATGTTTGCGATAAACTAGGACAGAGGGTATGGTTAAGATTGGGCTAGAGCAGAGGGTATAGTTTAGATAAGGCGAGGGAAGAGAGTTTAGTTTAAATTAGGTTAGAGCAGATGGTAAGGTTAGAATGAGGTACAAGTTTTGGTTAAATGTAAATAGGAACAGAATAGGCAGAATGCATGAGTAGGAAAATGCAAAAATAAGAATGGTTAGGATTAGGCTAGAGTAGAAGGTATTATCATTATTAGGCTAAAGTGGAAGGTATGATTAGGATTAGATTAGGATGAAAGGTATGGTTAGGATTATACTAGAGCGGAAGGTATAATTAGCATTATATTAGAGCTGAAGGTATGGCTAGGATTATACTAGGGTGGAAGGTTTGATCAGGATTATACTAGAGGGGAATATACAGTTAGGATTGTACTAGGCTGGAGGATATGATTAGGATTATACTAGAGCAGAAGGTATAATTAGCGTTATATTAGAACGGAAGGTATGGTTAGGATTTTACTAGGGTGAAAGGTATTGGTTGGGATTATACTAGGGTGAAAGGTATTGGTTGGGATTATACTAGGGTGGAAGGTATTGGTTGGGATTATATACTAGGGTGGAAGGTATTGGTTGGGATTATATACTAGGGTGGAAGATATTGGTTGGGATTATATACTAGGGTGGAAGGTATTGGTTGGGATTATATACTAGGGTGGAAGGTATGGTTGGGATTATATACTAGGGTGGAATGTATGGTTGGGATTATACTAGAGTGGAAGGTATGGCTAGGATTATATACTAGGGTGGAATGTATGGCTAGGATTATATACTAGGGTGGAAGGTATGGTTGGGATTATATACTAGGGTGGGAGGTATGGTTGGGATTATATACTAGGGTGGGAGGTATGGTTGGGATTATATACTAGGGTGGAAGGTATGGCTAGGATTATATACTAGGGTGGAAGGTATGGTTGGGATTATATACTAGGGTGGGAAGTATGGTTGGGAATATATACTAGGGTGGAAGGTATGGCTAGGATTATATACTAGGGTGGAATGTATGGTTGGGATTATATACTAGGGTGGAAGGTATGGCTAGGATTATATACTAGGGCGGAATGTATGGTTGGGATTATATACTAGGGTGGAAGGTATGGCTAGGATTATATACTAGGGTGGAAGGTATGGCTAGGATTATATACTAGGGTGGAAGGTATGGCTAGGATTATATACTAGGGTGGAAGGTATGGCTAGGATTATATACTAGGGTGGAAGGTATGGCTAGGATTATATACTAGGGTGGAAGGTATGGCTAGGATTATATACTAGCGTGGAAGGTATGGCTAGGATTATATACTAGGGTGGAAGGTATGGCTAGGATTATATACTAGGGTGGAATGTATGGTTGGGATTATATACTAGGGTGGAAGGTATAGTCAGAGTTAGGCCGCAGTAAAGAAAAAGACAAGGGAGAGAGTTAGGTTTGAGGATTAGGATCAGTTTAAGGGTCTTTACATTTTTTATGGGTGTATTGATGGAGCAGAAAGTGACCGGTCGTATCTATATTACAGCCAATGTTACACTTTGCGGTCACCATCTGCTTCTTCCCATTTGCTGGATGGCAAACACTGATTTCATTGACCCCTGTTGAGGACCAGCCATGCTGGCTCTCGCTCGCTCACCCTCTCCAACCTTAATTTGCATTATCTATCAGATTTCCATGATAAAATATCACATATAATAAGATTCATAAAGGAGGTGAATGTGCCGGGTGAATGTCTGCAAACAGCAGAAAATGTTCTTTTTGAATCTGCCAGGAAGTTTGCAGTGATGAACACACTTCTGATTTGCATACCAGTTCCAGGTCAATGACTCAGAAATCAAGTGTCTAGTAAGCCCTTGAAATCAATGAGACTACAGGATTCTGCCGTACCCTACAGAGCTGATTTCTGATTGGTTGCCAGAGGTCAGGGGGATGCCTTTCCTTCCTTCAGCTCTTTCATAGCATTTTCACAAATGTCAAATAATAATACCAGCCTAAAAAAATAATGATGAGATGTACCTGATGCCAAGAAGGGGTTAAACGTAGGGGCGGGCGGCGTGGGCATCGTCACCAGTGTGTCCAGGTTCACTAGGGCGGCGTTGGATCCCAGGAAGGATTCTGGGGTTTTGCGAGCGATGGCCTGTTTGCCCGTGGTCATGGCCACCAGCTGGGAGTCAAAGAGGTCCGGACTGGTGGTACCACTGCGTAAGGACGGCAATGTCGATATGGAATCTGCTAGAAGGGGGGAGAAAAAAAATGGAGTCAGCCATGCCGGAGGTTTTCTACATTTCAGAAACAAAAATTCTCAAAAGAAAAATACCTGTTGATCCTGCCAGAAATTCAGTGAGCTCCTCACTTCCTGTTTGAGCTGACAATGCTGCATCTTCTGCTAAAATCCTGTGCCGTTGTCAGCCCTGTCTGAGACTACAGAATCCACCCAGGTAATGATATATCATCATATATATATATATAAGATATGTAAGTGAGAAAAGGGGGAGGAAATCTGTAGTCCAGCAGGGAGCTCTATTGTGCCGCAAATCAATTCAAGACCTCACTAAATTTCTGGTGGGATCAACAGGTATTTTTTTGTTGTGTTTTAAAGAGACAAGACACACTGCAATGTGCATGTATAGCAGAGACGTGCTGCGTCTGTTTTTTCCATGTAATCTGCCCATAGATACACGAATGACATTGACGTGAAACATGAGATTTTAGTGACTGGTTTTATGTCAGCTTTAAATGAAGAAATTAAGATTCTTACCAGGCCACCGACTTAATAAATGGCACAGGGGGTAATAAGAGGCGGGATTACAAGCATTGTGAATCTACTGAACTCCCTGTTTTTTGTATTTTAGTAGGTTACTGTTAGCAATCAAAAGTCCAAGTGGGTGTGGCCTGGGACCGCGCTCAGCTAAGCCATCAGCAAGCCATTGCCGGGTCTCTGTGCTTCTCCATACAATGCAGGCTGATCTTGGCTGGTGGGAAGGGCCACCATGGGGCTGTATGTAGCTTGCTGGAACATCGCAGCACCCTGCCTCAGCCCTCAGGGGTCAGACTCTTGGTAGGAGTTATGCCAATATCAAAATCCCTTGATGGGTTGATGTCAGTCTGCTGGAGTGAGCTTTCCCAGGCAGGCTGCATTTGTATGCATGCCCCAGCTAACCCCCACACGTGATGCTGAGCCTCCATGATTAAAAGAACTGAAATCCAATGAATGAAAGGGGCGGGCCAGGGACAGTCAGGCTGGGGAGGAAAGCAGTGGATGATAGACATGTGCACTGCCAAAAAATTTGTTTAGTTTCGTTTTGATTCGGATTTGTGTTATTTTGTTTTTCGGGATTCGGGTGTGAAAGTCAATTCGGATTCGGACGAAATTCGTTAGCGGTAGTTCGTTCGAACGTTCGTTTCGGTTTCGTTTCTTATGCGTTTCGGTCATTCGTTCGTTCGTTTGCAGCAAAGTGACATTTGAGGGGGAAAAAATGTTTTTCTCCTTCTCTAATGTCACTTTGCTCCAACGAACAAAACGAAAACGAACGTTCGAACGAACTACCGCTAACGAATTTCGTAAACGAAAATTCGGATTCGTTTGCATTCGTTATATCTGTAATTTGGAATTCGGATACATCCGAATGTCCGAATTTCCGAAAATTCGTCCGAATTTCGATTCGGAACGAAACGAATCGCACATGTCTAGTGGATGATGCTGGATGCCTTCCAGCCAGGAAATGAGGCGGTTCTGTCTGACTTGCTGCAGCTTCTAATGCACATTGTGAGGAGCTCCCAGTGTGCAGTGATATTAGAGTAAGACATTTCAGTCCAGGAGAGGAGCCGGTACAACTGAGCAAGACTGAAGGCCGGAGTTCTGCTTTAAATTATGTTCATGTCATAAGCAGTTTCCAGCTGTAAAGACCCGATAAGAATGGCTGGTTTCCCAGAAAGTCTTTCTCCTTTAAGAAAGCGGAGTTTAATCCCCCAGCACAGCTACAGAGCAGGTCCTGGAGAGAGGACAGACTAATGTAAGCCAGGGGTGGACAACTCCGGCCCTCCAGCTGTGCTTTAACTACAAATCCCAACAGGCCTTTGCCTCTGGGAGTCATGCCTGTAACTGTCAGTCTTGCAATGCCTCATGGGACTTGTAGTTCCACAACAGCTGGAGGGCTGGAGTTGCCCACTGCTGATCTAAGCAGTACGTCTGCTGTGCACTACAGGAACAAATGAGGCGTCTTCCTCCTCTGCGCAGGTTTAGGTAGCAGCCTCTTCCTCTCCATATGTCTGCCTGTGCACATGTGTGACCTCTGACCCCCGCGCGCTCCATCCAAAGTTCCTCCATCTTATGCCAGTTATTCCAGCAGATGTTCCGCTCCCAGGCACCTGGGATACATCACATTTCACCACGGCCTCTCCAGGCAGATAGAAACAAAAGGAAGAGAGGAAACCAGGAATCCTCGCAGCCGGACTGCCAGTGGAATGTTCTGGATGCGAAACATCTGCGATTCCATTCACGACGCGACTGCTGGATTAATCAACCGCAGGCAGTCTGTGCAGCTGTGCCTCCACCGCAAGGCCGAGGCATGATGGGAGTTGGAGTGCCATTTCAGCCAAAGTAAACACGACCGTGACTTCGTTCATAACCTCGCTTGGAGTAAATACTGCAGCCCTGAGAAAGACAGATTAAGCTACAGCAGTAATTCAGACATTTCCGGGATCAATCCTCTGATAACTGCACATTCGCTGGACACGGCCTTTCATCCGAGCAATTGTTATCGCTAGCCAAAGCTGGCAATCTGAAGATGAACTCCAACCTTACAGTGTGCATCAGAAACTGCAGCAAGTCAGGCAGAGCCCGCCTCATTTCTGGACTGGAGGACGTCCAGCATCATAGAGCTCTTTGCCCAATATGGCCTTTCCTTTTATCATTGGATTTCAGTTCTTTCAATCATGGCGGCTCAGCATCACATAAGGGGGTTACCTAGCATGCAAATGCAGTCTACTTAGGAATACCCAGACTGACTCCCACCCATCAAGGTATTTTGATATTTGCACTCCTCCCAAGAGCCAGCTTACTGGTTACATCAGGGCTGTGTTCTATCAAAGTTTGTGACTACGTTGGAATGTGCGACCGTGTCATTTTAACATAATCCCGCCCAGTTTTACAGCAGTGGAATGTGTGACTGCCCATTAGGTCAAGCATTCCAATGCTTTATCAGCTGTTCCAGGCAGGGGCGCCGAGGCCGGGTGTCACCCGGAGTGAATACTGGGTGACACCACGCCGTGATGTCATCGCACGTGCGTGATGATGCCATCGCGCATGCGCGGCCATCTTATTCATAGCTGCCGGCGGGGACGTTCACCCGGCGGGAAAAGGTATACCGCCATTCCCCTTTTCTCTCCCCTATAACTGTCGGGCTCTCGGTCCATGATCGAGTGCCTGATTTTTTTAGAGGGGGTGACACCAAAATTACTGTCAGCCATTTTGGTGTCAGACCTCCAATGGTGTCACCCGGGTGCGTGCCGCACCCCCCCCCCGCCATGCCACTGGTTCCAGGGCAGATCGGCTCACTGCGCATGTGCAGGAGAATCTGCCTGGAACAGCTGATTGATCCTCAAATGTCACTTCTATCCGACTTTGTGAGTGCAGTGGAATGTGATATCGCAGTCGGAGAGAAATGACATTTCAGGACCGATCAGCTTTTCCAGGGCAGCTCGGTTCTCCTGCACATACGATTTGTGAAGCCGATCTGCCCTGGAACAGCTGGGAAAGCGCTGGAATTCTTCACCTATTGGCGGTCACACATTCCACCGAAAAACTGGGCGGGATTACGTTAAAACGCGTGACCACGTCACCAGTCACATATTCTAAACCGCCAAAAGAGGGGTATGGCCGGTACCCATGTCAGGGAGGCCCCTTTCATGGGTATCGGCTGTACCAGTGGCAGCATGGCAGAGGTGACAGGGGATGTGGTGGAGGAGGCCGGCACCTAGCAGCAGCAGGTAAGAAGAGTTGGGAGGAGGTACGGGGAAAGGGACCCTGACGACCAGACCAGCCCATCTGGGACCCTACAGAGCCCACCATATAGAGTCTCAGGTGGGCTATGCAGGATCTATGGTGTGCTCTGCAGGGTCTCAGGTAAGTACAGCACGCTACTGCACTGCAACATTAGAGACCGCTGGGGGGGAGGGGGAGGGGGCTGATTACCAGTGTGATCGGCTCCCGCACCACCCCCCCAAGGGGCCCAAGATAAAATCTTGCACCAGGGCCCTTTGGTTATTAGGTCCACCACTGCCTAAATGGTACAAAAATGAAAGAATAAAATGTAAGATTGAAAACATACTGCATACTACATACCTGATACTTTAGACCTCAGGCTGTCAAACTCGGAGAAATCATCTTTCGCGGTCCCATTTAAATTGCTGAACGGGTCAAAGGACGGACCTCCTGTTAAATAAAAAATATAATGCTTAAAGGGATATTAAAGTCAAAAGATTTGTAAGTTGATGAAATAATTTACAATGGACGCTGCTCCTTGATGTTTAAAAAATCAGCTGATCCCCTGAGCACTGGTGCTGATTTCCTGTGTTAGGGTGGCTCCTTTCCCTTGCTGGGTCCTATGGAGCTATGGAGCCACCCTTGTGTGTGCTAGTAAGCTGTGTGTGTCTCCACAAACACACAGACACAGAAAGGCAAGCTTCTCCCTGCTCCCCGCTCCACTTTGCTCCCTCCTCTATCTTTCGTTCTCTAAGCTAGAAGAAGGACGGCTTCTGGAGTCTGCTCTGTCCCTTGTGATCTTCTACTGGACAGGAAGTTCAGGGAAGACGAGGTAAGAGAGTTGGAGCTGTTCAGAAACATGATGACTGTAATTGCTTAGGCAAAAATTAAAGTAAAACTTTGCTGGGCGATGCATATTTGTTTGATCTGAATACATTATTGAAAAAATGGGCCACATTAGTAAAAAATATTGTATGGGGTTAATACCTGTAATCAGGACCGTCCCTATAATAAGGTAGCTTGAGGTAGTTGTCTTAAGTGGCATCTCATTAGGTCATGTGTGGGGGGGGGAGGAGGGGGTGCAGATCTGCCACCTTTTTGGCCAGAGCATCTTAGGTTGCTAAGAGCTCCTAGCAACTTGTGAGCTCTTAGAAACCTGTGAAGCTCTGGCAGGCGTCCCACCCAGCTCACTGACGTCACTGGTTGCCAGGTGAGCGTCCCGCCTAGCTCCTGACAACCATTGGTGAGCTGGGCGGGTCTCCAGACAGAGGTGCTGTGCACGTCCCTCTACAGTCT